>NW_017671334.1:225796-228890 GCF_001879085.1 Nicotiana attenuata
ATATTGTAGCTTTTGCCTGAATTTATATATATTATAAATAAAACGGAAATGGGCCAAAAATGTCCTTGAACTATTTGAAATAGCTCAAAATTATCCTCCGTTTGTTTTTGGTACCAAAAATATCTCTCCCGTCTATGTTTTGGATCACAAATGCCCCTTAAACCGTTAGTATTGCCATTGAAACTGACATGGCAGTCCAACTAGGTTAGATTTGCTTACATGGCCATCCACCTAAGCAATCAAGCATAGCGAAAAGTTCATTCTTTATTCTTTAATCCTAATCACACACAAAAAAAAAAAAAAAAAAAAAAAANCCACAAATGAATTCATGCAAAATAACTAGAGTTAAAATTCGCAAAATATCAATCAAACACCATATCCGTCTAACCCTAAAAAAAAAAAAAAAAAAAAAAAAAAAAAAAAAATCAGAAAATTAAAAAATACCAAAATGTTGAAATTCTATTATATAAATATTTTTAACTTCGAATTTAATAACTTTATTAAATTTTTATAAGGAAAGTGTGTACAACTTAAATCATTTCGATAATAATCAACTCCATGTTCTTGTTTAGAGATGGCAGGTACTAGAAATAGGTGGAATCTCTAAGCATTCGTATATGAACTTATAAGTTCATCAATAATTCCTCTTTGATATATATTGACTAATTTTGCATTTGCTTTACTTTTTTAGTTTCACAACAAGAAACATTACCAACCACAAAAAAATTGGAATAACAAATTAAGAAAGGTCAATATGCAAATCATTTAAACCCATATTGATTTGCTCCTGGGATGGTAATTAACCAAGATTTGAAGGACGAATATAAAACTTTTGCTTTTAAAATATTGAAATACTTAATTTATGAGAATGTAATAATTTCTATTTTGATACTAACTAAAACAAGAGTTGAAAAACATTGAAGTTTATATAGATAAATAAATTAATTAAATCATAAACCCCAATCAAAAACTATTTTGGTATTTTTTAATTTTTTGATTTTTTTTTGTGATTAGGATTCAAGAACAAAGAATAAATTTTTCGCCATGCTAGATTGCTTAGGTGGATGGCCATGTAAGCAAATCTAACCCGGTTGAGCTGCCATATCAACTTCAATGGCAAGACTAACGGTTTAGGGGCCTTTGTGGTCCAAAACATAGACGACAGAGATATTTTTGGTACCAAAAACAAACGGAGGGTATTTTTGAGCTATTTCAAATAATTCAAGGACATTTTTAGCACTTCTCTGTAAATAAAATTTAGTTACTTTTTGTAAATAGAATAAACCTAGCTAAAGCGAGTAAATATTGTCCTAATATATACATATAGGAAAAATTTAAATCCTTATGTTAATTGGACCATAAGTATTGAAGTAACAAATTAGGAACCGCTTGTGCCTAAGGATGAAAAGTCAAGGACCATTTTGGTTAAGACCCTCATGTTCTCTCCCCATCTAAAAGCTTAAAACCCATCTCAAAATCCCCCTCGCCCATTTAGCAAGACGGAAGACAAGAGCGAAGAATAGCAAAATCCAAGAGAGAAGAAGAAGAAAGATGAACACAGACATTACCGCATCGGCAAAGCCCGAATACCCAGTTATAGATCGAAACCCTCCTTTTACTAAAACCGTTGCCAACTTCAACACTCTTGATTACCTTCGCCTTACTACTATCGCCGGCATCTCTGTCACTGTCGGCTACCTCTCTGGTACTTTTTTTAAATCATTTTCTATTCACATTTTCATATCGATTTGGTTGTTCTTGATTAGTTATATTTAATTTCTGTATTTGATTTGTGTAGGAATAAAGCCAGGGATAAGGGGCCCATCAATGGTAACAGGAGGTTTAATTGGGGTTATGGGAGGATTCATGTACGCTTACCAGAATTCAGCTGGAAGGCTCATGGGTTTTTTTCCCAATGAAGGAGAGGTAGCTAAGTACAGGAAATATTAAACTGTCTTTTATTTTGTTTTTTGATTTTCTGGATTTGTTTGTCTTGGTGGAGAAACCATGTTAGAGGGGAGTTGGCCCTTTCTGATTTGAATTTTTTGATGAAACTGATATCGATGAAATAATCAGACTTTAGTTGCTGCCCTACTGTCACTTGCTTATTGTACTATGAATAATTCTTCTTTTGGGTTGACTCTCTAATTGGTCGCCTTTTCCAATTATATAGTGTGTGACATGTTCTAGTGTTGGATTGCATTCCAGTAACCCATTTTGTTATGGTTCAAATAAATTGCTTATTTTGCCTAACGTCTATTAAGCACTGACCTGAGGTGATTGAGAATTCAATTGATTTGAATCATTTAGTCTTACATACTGGGCATTTTCTATGCCACTAGTTGAAAATGTACTGGAGAAGTGCTCTTTACCTGTTTGGGTTATTCTGTGTGCGTATATATTTCGTTGAGCAGGAGTTTTGGCGGGGGGGGGGGGGGGGGGAGGTGATTCTTTTCTAGCAACATTGCCAGAGTATACTAGCAAATTGGTTCATGACTAGGCGTGGTATTTGAGTTTTTCTCTCCTGCTCTTTCATACCTTTCTGAAGCTTCATCATTTACTACGTTTCGTAAGGGCATTTTGCCCTGTTTTTAACTTTAAGTTTCAGCTATTTCCACTTTTTTAATAAGAGAACTTACTCTTTTACCTTCATAGTATATTAGTCCGTAATAATTGTTTTAGATGTATAATGGAGTAAATGTTTCGGAAGTGGGTGGAGGACCAAAAAACATCATGTTACATTTGAATATGGACTGTGGAGTTGCATTATGAAAGGATGAGAAGACTATCATTGACATATCACTTTCAGGGTAGGAGAAATAGCAAATCAACAGTGGGGGCAAAGGTGGTGTGAAGACAGTGCATTGAGGATTGCCTTCTCTAACACTTACAGAGTCATGCCAGAGGGAGATGACAGTACAATAGTCCATTGGATTTGAGGTTTAAGAGAAATCCTGAGGATTGGGAGCTGAGCGAGTTTGAAAACCTGGTGGAACTACTTTACAAGCACATCATAGCGAATGATATATCGGACGTGTGTTCACAAATCAATTATAATACCATAGTTTGTGAGTGGGGATTGGGGGGGGGTGGT
>NW_017671334.1:228910-301273 GCF_001879085.1 Nicotiana attenuata
GGGGTTTGGCTTCGCCAAAAGGCCTCATCTCTAAAAGCTCGGCTCGCGAGACGTCCCTCTTGCAGTAGGGTTCCAACCTTCGCCTCGCTCTTGTGACATGCTATGTTTCGGGGGGGTTGGCCCGCACCAAACAATTGGATCCCTAGGGCGCCCAAGAAGGAGTGTTTCACCGCGTTGTTGGGACCTAGGGATGCTATACTAACAGCGGAAACCCGAAAAAGAAAAGAATTACTTATGTGAGTTTGTGCTTTATGCGCAAATATTCAGGTGAAATGTAGGATCATCTCTTGTTGCATTTTCAGGAAGCGATGTTGTTGTGATGGGTGTCCTAAGTTGGTTTGGAGTGCCATGGGTGATGCAGGCAACATAAAAGGAGCTTTGGGGAGCCATAACATTTGTATGACTATAAAAACTTTTAACTAAAGGTAAGATAGGTTAAATGGAAAGTTTAAAGTTAAATTGTTCTCAAATATAGAAATTTGTCATTTTTTTTTTTGACAGACTAAAGAAAAGTGTATCATATAGATTGAAACGGAGGGAGTAGTATTTTATCTCTAGTTTTCTTATGCTACACACCATGAGACCCCTGTTTGTGTAATGTCCTTCATCCTTGTTTGTACAGAAGATTGGGTGCCTTTCTTAGAGAACCATATTTTTGTATTGATATACGGCTTGTATATGGGATTCCCCATCAATATAAAAAAGGTGCACCTAAATCCAATATCGAAAGATAAAAGTTTTTGTAACACATGTACATTAACAAGAATCAAAAACAGAAAAAGTGGTAAAGCTACCGCAAATACTACTGTTCTAGATGGACCTCATTGTTGATCATTCAGTTAATTTGTTACTGAAGATGTAAATCTTCTAGGAAAGAAATTATTCATGTGAAGGTTTCATTTTAGCATGTTTCAATCTGGGGGAAACGGCAAAAAGGAAAAACAAAGAAAGAAAGAAGAAACAGCTACAAATGAGCTGGTGTATTTTGAGCTCATAAGCTTATTGCAAGTTTATAGTGATACATTTGTATTGCCTTAGCACCATCTTAGTGCTAAGCTTTTCTTATAATATATACGTTCCTTGCTTGTTCCAACAGAAAAAGGTTTTATTTGCTGGAAATGGCGGTTTGGGGAATGATGGTAAATTCGTAATCCAAAAGGTCGTATTTGACAAGAAAACACAATTTTAGGGATGAAATTTCCTAGTACGTATGCCCAAGGTTCTGGGTTTTCGTTGTACTGGTAAGAGCGCATCACGCGATACGTAGGTTAGATGCACGTCACGGTTTGAACCTTATCGCAAATAAAAGTCTAGTGTTTATGCGGAGAAGGATAGAAGGGGCCCCGTGTTGCACGGAGTTTGGGAATTTCTCGATTATCAAAACAAACAAAAAATCCAAGTCTGATTTTTATCTTGATTAGCAGAAAACTGGCACTGGAAACCAGAAGGTGCACCTTGTGGAGGAGGATGGAAAGATATATTGGTGAAGCAAAATACATACCTGTGAATACGAAAAAAGTGGTTTAGTGGGACTGCTAATTGCATCTTGGAATTACAGTGGAGGTGGCAAGATTAAGATGAGGACTTCAAATGCCTTCCTTTCGGGACAAGACACTAAATGAAGAAGATACTGGTGCCCTCTTCTTTGGATGTGTCAAAATAGAAGTGCCGCAGAACACGAATGTTTTGAAAATACCCGTACCACTTCAGTGAAGGACAAACTTTCGATAAAGACCTTTACAAAAATTTAAGCAAGTTATAACATCTGTATCTTCAACTGCTTGATCATCGAGCTAGAGTGAGTGCAAATAGATGTGCTGGATAGAGAAGAGACGGTTAGGATAGGATTTCTTCATTGACAAGCATTCTTTGAAATGACTTGAAGCTTTGAAGCCAACTCTTCTAATGTAGCTTGAAAGTTGCAGCAAGGATTTATTCAGTTTAAATAATGATGTTGGGTAGCTAAATATTACATTCGTAAATATTAAACTGCTTATTTATGTATTTCATGTTGCAAGAAATCAAATATGGGTAGCATGACACCACAAGAAACTTCATATGATGAATCCCTCTTAAATATTTGTTCTGCGTTGGTTGAAGTCTATTGTGGTTTGACTGGTATAAGTTGCAGCATGACTGCAGGAGTAACTTTCATACGACGAACCATGCCTTTGAAATATTTATGTTGAGTTGCTTACAGCTTTTTATTTATTTATTTATTTATTTATTTATTTTTGTGTGTGTGGCTTGACTAGCATAATTGCTAAGGTTGCCATGGTATTCTGGTAGCATACTCTAGCATTCTCTTTCTATTTGATTGGTCTCTGTTCTTTTTAGTATCTGATTGTTTTATTGTACTTAAATTGGTTACCTGCTCCGTGTATGTGAGCTTCCTCTTCAGTATGATGGTTGAGGAATAGCATTGCCTGTGTGTCTCTGCCTTGTTTTCCAAAATTGTGTCCACTGAATGCGGCTTGCATGAGATCTTTAGGACTTGTTTTTTGAGGGAAGGTGTTGCTATTGATACTGGAAGAACGAGATAATGGCGACTAACGAGTGATGAATAGTTTTATGCCAGATTGAAATAGGTTATTGTGCCTACAGTAAGGAGAATAGGTAATCTGCATTTTGCAGGTCTCATTGCCTAAAATTTGTGCCAAGTGCCGATTCATAACTTTTTTAGGCTTTCTGGTCTCAGGTTTGAAGAATTGAACAACACAGGATGTGTTTGGGAAACATTTGAAATTCACTTATAATTTCCCTCAAGTTATTAGGGAAACTTACTTGAAAATCTCAGATTAACCATGAAAATAATCATCCATCCACGTCACTGGTTTTGGAGGCCAACTATCCATGTTGCGTTTTCGAATTTCTTACGGGGGGTAGTTGCTATTGTTTTGCCTATTTCTTGATGCTGCAGGTACTCGTCATTCAATTCTTATGCTAGTCCCCCAGTGAAGATAATTGCTTAAACTGTATATGACAGATCTACAATATTAGTTGAAAGAACATTATTTGAAGTTGAAAAGGAGTATTACCAATCGTTTGTTCAATTCTTTTTCGTGGCAGTTCTATGGGTCAAATAGAAATGAAACATTACTATAGTAGTGGTGTTGAAGTCAGCTCTTGTGCATCTTGACTATTCCATTGGGTACTACAAGCATCAAATGACTATATATCTCGACCATCTTTTGAGCACTTCTATTTCGTTAGGTATATGTGGTTTTCTTGCTAGTATTAGGATCGGGTAACCCCATTTAGCCCATCTTGCGGAAACTTCGGAAGTCAATCCGGTATTGCATCATCTACTATCTATCTATCTATTATTATTTATTATAAAAGCATGAATAAAATGTTGGATTACAAAAATAATTTTTTAATATTAAGCACAATAATTCACAATAAAAGGACATAATCGGAATTCTAGACATTAGCCTGGTAATCCTATTAGTTTTACGACATAATACTACACGTTAGGAATCCTACATTATTACTTTTAGGAATCCTATTAGTATAATTATTTTGGGGCATAGATATTAGCCTTGTAATCCTATTATTTTTAGGATATACTTCTTAAAAAATTTCTACTACTAATTTAATTTGAAAACGTATTATATTGTCCAAATCCATTTAGAAACAAGAGAGCCTATATTATATTTTATTATTATTATTATTATTAAAGCATGAATATAATATTTGCATACCAAAATAGCCCTAACATATTAAACATAAGAACTCATAGAGAAAGGATATAGCTGTAATAATTATTTTTAGACTACAATAACTTCTATGTTAATTTTATAACATTTATGATTTTAATTTAATATAATCTTGTCTATTGAATTCTTATTAAAAATATGCAGGAAGGTTTTAAAATCAATTTCATAAGAATCCTCCATATTGGTAATACATTACCCCTCTATAATATTCAATAAAAAAAAAAAGTAATGCTAAACGGACTGCATAAAGCGTTGAAATTGAAAAAAAAATCCACAATAATATATTATTATATTATATTTGAATTGCTTTCCTACTCAAATAAAAATATTATTAATAATTTTTTCGTGCAATATAAAAAAACATACCTAATTATTAAAGAACAATTAAGAAGTTTTTTTAGAATATAAATGTGTGAGAAAAAAAGAAGAAAAAGGTTGGTAAGAGCCAATATCACTGATTTTGCAAACATAAAGATCTAAAAGTGGAATACATCAATCTTTTTACTCTTTGAAAATAAAATTTATGGTGAGTAAAATTATAATCTCGGTTAAATATTCAAATACAGGGAGAACTAATATTAAGAATCTAAATTAACAGAAAATAAATTATATTTTATGTTAAAACCAAATAATCAAAATTTTCAATTAATTATTTAGCAAGAGAATCCAATTAAATTATTTTTAAAATTCATCATACGAGTAAAATCCAAATAACTGTCACAAATATATCAAATCAGAGCAATAGTGCTAAATTTATAAGGAAAGCAAAAGTGATAATATGGGATGAAGCGTTTTTGGCTAAGCGTCAAACGATTGAAACAATCGCCCAGAGTTTTAGAGATATATTGGATATCGATGAATCGTTTGGTGGAAAAGTAATAGTTTGGGAGGTGATTTATGTCAAGTATGATCAGTAGTTCCAAAATTGACCAAAGCAGAACAATAAAAGCTAGCTTGCCAAAATTATACTTATGGTCTCAAATGAAAAATATTCAAATGACAAGAAATATAAAAGTAAGAACATATCCAACATTCAGTGACTTCTCGCTTCGTGTAGGAAACGAAGCAGGCATCTAATAAAAGATGATTTGATTCTTCTAGAACACTTGGTTATCAACCCAATGGTAATAGTAGTGCATTTAATAAGGGAAATATTTTTATCATTAGACTAAAATGTAATTTGTACAAATTACACGATAGAAATTAAAGAGTTATCTTAGATAGCATAAATGAATATGTTGATCAACTAAATAAAAGGTTGATTGCTAAGTTTTATGGTAAAAATAAAAA
Source organism: Nicotiana attenuata (assembly GCF_001879085.1). Taxonomy (NCBI): domain Eukaryota; kingdom Viridiplantae; phylum Streptophyta; class Magnoliopsida; order Solanales; family Solanaceae; genus Nicotiana; species Nicotiana attenuata. Next base: position 233,920 of record NW_017671334.1, read on the forward strand.
AAAATTCATTTTTGACTCAGCAGAAGATGATACCAACAATAACTACCAAGAAGAATACCTAAATATTTTAATACCAAATGGCCTTCTACTGTACGTGTTTGTTGTCAAGTTCATTATTTCTTAGGTATGTTAGTGTCACCATATATTTAATAGACTAAGTTTTGAAAACTTAGATCTGCTGAATAACTTATGTAATAGTACATATATGGTATATAGAAGTTTTGACAATAACGTCATACACGCAGAACTTATGATATTGGTCAATGTGCTTCTAATATGTGTTTATCCTTGAATGCAACGTTCGTCTTCCGAAACTAAAGAATATCCTTTTTAATTTGTGTGAAAATAATTTTCAGTATGTTTATGTTTTGTAGTTATATAATAAATAAAGCGCAAAGACAAACATCCTAAATATTGGATTATATTTACCAATTATATTTTCTTACACGAATAATTATATGTTGCATTTTCAAGAGAGATATCAATATTGACAACAAGATTTCTGATTATGGCACAGTAACCAAAACATTAGAAGGAAACATACAAAAAAAGCATTGTCTAGAAAGAAGTGTTCGGTAAGATACCATCACATTAGATACCTTTAAACTACAATACATAATTATCTACTTAACATGACTAAAATTGATCATTTATGTAAGTTCTGATGATATCTTTTCATTTTGAATTCACTTATTATGCTAATGTAACAATATTTTTCGGCATTTAGATGATTGTTGTAATATTATATATAAAATTTCTCTCATTAATTAAATTATATTGTTCCTTCATATAAATAAATATTTAAACCATAATGTGCCATTATTAACGTGCAACGCACGTTTATAGATACTAGTACTATATTAAAAGCACGAAGGCTTTTAGCGAAATGTCGTTTGCCTTTTTTACCCCTTAAAAATAGATTTTAGATTGGACAAAATCGTAATTCAAATTATTTTCCTAATACTTAGGATTTAAATCTACTAAAATTTTGGTTAATAATTTATTATATGAAGTGATATAACTTTCCTTATTTGAATTAAGTAAACGGTCCTAATATTTAAAAATGTACAATCAATTAAGATTTATCTTATATATAAATTATATACTACAATATTTAGACACTTATAATAAACTTTAACTTCAACTAAAATTATATCCACTTCGAATTTATGTAAATCAGCTAGCGATGGACTAAATTCGATTAATATTTGAATCCACAATGGTAAAATAGAAAGAATATCACGTATGTATTATGTATTCTAATTACTATATATGAGATGGTTTCTAGAAGTCCTTACGTAGTTTGTCTAGAATAGCATCTATTCCTCTAATAAAATAGTTATTTTTCCAAGTTGATTTTTATTAGAGTTCCGCAACTTTTTACGGTTAATTGGACTAATATTTATTATTTTGGTAATAGTTAAAATAAGATATTTTGTGAAATAAAATAATTTGACCTATTGAAAAGTATCAATATCTAGGAATCTAAAATCAAATTGAGATTTTAATTATTTTATACAAATCTTTTTCTTATATTTGAACACTATAATATTAGTGTAATTCCTTTCGTATTACCTTTGAATTATATATTTGAACTACAATATATTTTCATATAATATTTGAAACTACTTTTCTATTAAAACATTATTTTTTATTCATCAATTTTTTTTGTATAATATTTAAATACTACGCTCGATAATTTCAACAAGTAATAAAAAAATTTTGAGAATATAAAAGAGAAAGAAAGAATTTGACAATCAATATAACATTTAAAACATTGGATGAGTTAATATTAACAATTTGAATCAATAAAAGTAAACTACTTCCTCTAATGTTGAAACAAATAACTAAATCTTGCATGTATTCCAACAAGCAATAGTTTTTGTTACCGAATTAACCATTTGGGATTATCATCCATCATTTTAAGAACTTATGCTTTTTTTTTTTAAATTTTAGTTTATAACTCATATACGTTTAATAATATTTATATAATTTAAAAAAATTAAATACTCATGAATATAGGGTACACGCGCAAAGCGCGTACCCTAAGACTAGTATAAATAAATGTCGGATACCTTGTCTATCAAGATTTAGAAAGGTGTGAACAAAATCATTTGGTTTTTTTTTCCGGCCTCTAATGTGATTTATTAACTAGTCCCATGTTCTTCATTTCAACTTTACTGTTCGTTAAACTACACTTTTTGATGCGATATAGTATTTGATGATTTAAAATTGAAGATAGACCCTCTTTAGTTCCGAGTTGACCCACAACATACAGAAAGAGCAAAAATGTAATGAATTTTGTGACTACGCACTTTATTTATTTACTATTTATATTTGACAGGTATTAGGAAACACTTTATATATGCAATGTCACTAAAGAGTTCTATGGCAAATTAAATCAAACCATTATGTAATACTGCTCATCAATCATCATTTTAATTCCCAAAAAAATAGGTAGTACTTAATCAGTTAATAGCAAAAAAACAATTTAAGGAAAAAAGGTTAGCGCCATTAGGGAATGATTGCTTTTAGCAGGAAGCAAAGCAAAGTAAAAACACGAGAGAGCAAGTGAGGCAACGTGGAGACATTTCAGCGAGAAGACAATTTTGTGGTTGATAAACACCACACGGAGTAGCCTATTATTCCAAATAACAATTTGTACGTTCCTACCTTCCCCTGCAATTGGAGTCGACAATAGTATAGAATGGAGGGAGTGGCTCCAGTATTCAGGCCTGTCGTCCACTCCTTCCATAGGAGTTCAAATGCCAAACCAATGTTCAATCTTTATGCCTTTCCCTTAAACAAACAGTCCCATCATTTTCTTCTTATGCAACGAAACAAGCAATTAAGCAAGTCGTCGTCAATCAAAACCTCCGCCACCGAAGAAATTACAGCACTTGCTACTTCAGACCCCGATATCACTTGGCAAATTGTTGTTGGCTCTTTGGGTAATACAACTCTACTGTTTGTTTTTCAATTTTGCGATTAAGCACTTTATTTATTTACTACTTCCTCTGTTCCAAATTATGTGAACCTATTTCCTTTTGGTCCGTTTAAAAAAGAATGACCCCTTTCTAAATTTGGTAATAATTTAGCTTAAACTTACAGTTCTACCCTTAATGAGAACCTTTTATAACCACACAAATACTTTTGGCCCCTTTTTGACTTGTTTAGGACTACAAATTCCAAAAGTATTATTTTTTTTTAAACTCCGTGACCAGTCAAACAGGTTCACATAAATTGGAACGGAGGAAGTACTATTTATAATTGCCATTTTAGTTCTTCTTCTACTTAATTTTTTTCCTGGGATAACGAATTAGTGGATGACTTTTGCAGCCGGTGTGACACCTTTTGTGGTTGCGGGAATTGAGTTCAGCAAGAGAATTGTTAAGTACCATCGTTTCAATTGAATGCTTCGTTTTCAAAAATCTGATTGCTTGTCCCTTTTAATTTGGCAGGTGAAACAAAGGAAATGTGAAGTTTGTGGGGGCTCAGGACTTGTTCTCAAGAACAACAAGTTTTATAAGCGATGTCCTGATTGTGGTACTATCCTACTCCTACTCTATTTTTGGCATTCAAATGAACATGCAGTAGAAAGAACATGTAATTAATTCCTGTTTTCATTTAATTAAACAGGCGGATTTCTACCCTGGCAGTCTTGGAGAAGATTCTTCACCGGTTAAATCTTTGAGGAAGCTTCATGCCAAGTTTGATACTATACTATTACTAGGATAAAAAAATTCTCAACATGGATCTTCATGTACATCAAGCATTTTTTGACTTTGGAAACTCTCTCCATTATACTGTTAGTATTCGCTTACTTATATAGTCAAATACCAAGTTGCCTTTGAATCTGAAATAACATTACCAACACTTCTTGATTAATTAATAATTAAAGAAAAAGAAGGAAATATGAATTAATTATCACGACCCGGAATTCCAACCTCGGAGTGGTGATGACACCTAACATTCCACTTGCTAGGCAAGTCAATGTTAGCTAATTACTTAATCAGTTTTAACAATTTAAATCAAACATTAATAATAAGAAACTACAATAGTTTGAAATGGATGTGATAAATACAACATAGCGTAGTCTAAACATCTCCCAGAATTCTGGAGTCACGAATACATGAACATTCTAGAAATCTACAGATAAAGTCTGAACAAAATACAATTGTTTGAAATAAGGAAAACAGTAAAAATTTGGATAGAAGAAAACTTTAGGGAGTGCGAGCGCCAGGAGCTCCACCTCAAGTCTCCAAAAGCTATTGAATCTGAGCAGCGTCCGCTATGCGCCGCTGGGACCAACACTAGTATCTGCATAAGAAGTGTAGAAGTGTAGCATGAGTACACCCGACCACATGTACTCTGTAAATGCCAAGCATAACCTCGACGAAGTGGTGACGAGGCTATGGCAAGTCACTCACAAATAACGTGTACGGAACTGTAATAATAGAAATAGAAATAGAAATAGAAATAAAACAGTAAACTCAAATAACCGGACCCGTAGGTCAATTACCAGAGGGCCCAAAATAAACATAATCTCAAATCTCATATCATAATACCGGGAACAAACTCTACAACCACAAACAACTACAACACATCAAATCCGTTGTGGCATGCAACCCGATCCCAATAATTAACACAATACCATAATCCGATTTCCATTATCAGACCATATCATCATCTATTCATATCATATGCCATCCTTATCTCTTCATATCATATCATTTCTTGTTCCATTGCAGCATGCAACTCGATCCTACCATATGAATTCATTTCAACACCATTGCGGCGCGCAACTCGACCCCACAACATGAAATTATTAACATAAACAACTCAACACCAATATTTATGAAATATCAACACTGAAGAGGATAAAACGTACAGAACATTTGAGAACCACCAATACAACAGAGAATATCCAACACCTCAAAATCCCAAACCTTGTGGATTCGTCAATACAAGAATAGCTAAACGACTCACATAAGCGAAACAACATAATAGAGTGCATCGAGCAATATAATAATAATAAAAGTAGGTAAAACACGTGACGATGAGAATATACAATTAAGGCAAGTAGGAACAAGTAGCAGGTAAGAAGATCGTTGAGTGAGAAATGAACAAATCAAGCAAGTAACAATTGGGTAACAATTTAACAAGTAAAGCATGGATGTCAAGTAGGAACATGCAACAATTAAAGCATATAACAAGGGATAACATGGAATAACAAAGACATAAAAATAAATAGTCCAATCCCGCATGCTAAATTCCACGACAGTGTATATACACTCGTCACCTCGCATATATGTCGTTTCCCCACATAATCCACATAAACAATAGTTAACGAGTCCTAATTCCATCAAGTCAAGGTTAGACACAACACTTACCTCTTTCCGCAATCAAATCAACACTCAACCATGGCCTTTTCTTTAGAATTAGCCTCCAAACCCGTCAAATCTAGCCAAATACATTTCAGATAATTCAAAATAAGTTTTAAAAACTACCCACGAGTGAAAAAATTCAATCTTTAATGAATTTGAAAAAAGTCAACAAAAGTCAACCCGGGCTTGCCCGACCAAAGCCCGAGTCCAAGGATAGATCGCGACTATCTATAAACCCACGAGTCCATATATATATATATATATATATTGTTATCAAATTCGAGTCCAATTCAACTCTTAAATCCCAAAAAAAATTTATATAAACAAAACTCTCCAAAATTTCTCTTAGATTCTCATAAATTTGATGCTAAATCTCATGTATAATCATGTAATATAACTGAAAACAGATCAAAATCACTTACCCAATGATTATAGGTGAAAATTCCCTTTCCAAATCGCCTCCTACCGAGTCTAGGATTGTAAAATGAGAGAATGAGACTCAAATCCCGATTTCCAACCCTTATGTTCAGGCACAGATGTCGCAATTGCGACACTGGGTTCGCAATTGCGAACCCTTGAAATTGCGAAGAATGACTCGCAATTGAGGGGCCTGTCAGCCTAAAGGGAAGTCACAAATGTGACATTAACTTCGTATTTGCGAAGTCTGCTCCCATCGCAAATGCGACCAAGTGATTACAAATGCGAACCTACCCAGCTCAAGTACTACTTCGCAATTGCGATCCAGGCATTACAATTGTGACACCCGAGACCTCCAGCTAAGATCGCAATTGCAATGCTGGTGCTCGTAATTGTGACACCTGAGGCATCAGCACACCAACATACATGTTCCAGCTCAAAACTATTCTGAAAAGCTTTCGAAACTCACGTGAGCCCTCGAGGCTCCAAACCATACATCCACACAAGTCTAAAAATATCATAAGAACTCGCTCATACGATCAAAATACCAAAATAATATCTAGAACTACAAATTGGACATCAAAACACATGAAATTCAAAAGAAAACTCAAGAAACTCTAGAATCACAATCAAGCGTCTGAATCTTATCAAACCAACTCAGAATTGCAAAATTTGAACATCAGCAGTCGATCAGCCAGGAGAGTGCCGCTATACCAATGAAGTATCCATAAATCAAAATACATTGCCCCTTATGAATGTACACTCTCACCAAGACATACCAGTTAGTAATATCATTTACCTAGTCATCTGAAATTGTCCATGCTGCCTAAGGACTCATGACCTCCCCTTCAAAATTGAACAGTGACCTTACACATGCAAATCTCAATCCTTCACAACACACCGCATATACTATGCCATCATACGAAAAATATGAGAACTTCGCAATCCACTCCGAGTCACAAGCAACTGCATACTTAATTAGCCAAGAACTTTCCATTTGATCCCATCCAGGAGAAAATCACTATACATCACATGCTCCTCACACTAGTAGGAATATACATCTCTAACCGTGGTAGAACTATTGAGATCTTTTTGAAACCCATTTGCACATGATTAATCCATTAGAACTAAACCTCTCTAACTCAACCAAGCCACACCGGTCAACCAAAAACCCAAGGGCATTGCCACAAACACCTGTGGAAACCCACCACATCATAAGCACCCAAAGAACCGATCATATCCATTACCATGCCGATCCAACCTACTACCAAGTTGTTCTATTAATCCGAGTTCCTTCTGCTTCTCCTCGCCATAATACCACAATCCTCAACCAAGACTCACCACACGAGACCCTAGCATAAAACCATACCTCCCTAAGGCTCATAAGCCGCTGAATGCTCTCTTAAACACCCTAAAAGTACCACAACCGAGGTACCCACTCTGAAGAGACCTTTTCTGAATTTAAAACTGTTCATCTTACCTTCTTGATACTGTATGTAGAATCCATACAACAACAACAACAACCACCCAGTAGAATCCCACAAGTGGGGTCTGGGGAGGGTAGTGTGTACGCAGACCTTACCCCTACCCCGAAGGGGTAGAGAGGCTATTTCCGAAAGACCCTCGGCTCAAGATAATAAAAAGACAAAAGGAGAGAATATTAGATTCATCACGAAGATCATAGGAAAAATAGGAACATAAAATGCAGAAGAAAAATGCAAAGCAAAAATGATGGCTAGTAAGTGGAACCTTCGTTGAAAATAGAAAATAGTAAGAAACGACATTACCCCTAGCTATCTTAGACAAAACCCTACCGAACTAGGCTCACAAAGACACAAGTAACGCAAGACTCAACTACCTCCTAGCCTACAACCGTAATAGTCGACCTCCACAACTTCCTATCAAGTATCATGTCCTCGGAAACCTGAAGCCTCGCCATATCCTGCCTGATCACCTCTCCCCAATACTTCTTAGGCCGCCCTCTACCTCTTCTTGTGCCTTCCACAACCAGCCGCTCACACCTCCTTACTGGAGCATCTGGGCTTCTCCTTTGTACATGCCCGAACCATCTGAGCCTCGCTTCCCGCATCTTCTCATCAATGGGAGCCACGTACACCTTCTCCCGAATATCATCATTCCTAATCTTATCCATCCTAGTGTGCCCGCACATCCACCTCAACATCCTCATTTCTGCTACTTTCATCTTTTGGATATGTGAGTCCTTAACTGGCCAACACTCAGCCCCATACATCATGGATGGTCTAACCACCGCTTTATAGAGCTTACCTTTGAGTATCGTTGGCACTCTCTTGTCGCACAAGACTCCAGATGCTAACCTCCACTTCATCCATCCTACCCCAATACGGTGTGTGACATCCTCGTCGATCTCCCCTCCCCCGTGGATAACCGAACCAAGGTACTTGAAGCTGCCTCTACTTGGGATAACCTATGACTCAAGCCTCACATCCACGTACACTTCCCCCGGCTCGGTGCTGAACTTACACTCAAGGTATTCCGTCTTCGTTCTGCTTAGCTTGAAACTTTTAGACTCAAGCGTCTGTCTCCAAACTTCCAATCTCTCATTAACACTGGCTCGTGACTCATCAATCAGAACTATGTCATCGGCGAATAGCATACACCACGGCACCTCCCCCTAAATATGGTTTGTTATCGCATCCAACACCAGGGCGAATAAGAACGGACTGAGCGTAGAGCCTTGGTGTAACCCCATCTTAACCGGAAAATGCTCAGAGTCGCCTCCTACTGTCCTAACCCGAGTCTTAGCCCCATAATACATGTCCTTAATTGCCATAATATAAGGAACCAACACACCTTTTGCCTCCAAGCATCTCCAGAGAACTTCTCTAGGAACCTTGTCATACGCTTTTTCCAGGTCAATAAACACCATGTGCAGATCCTTCTTTCTCTCTCTATACAGTTCCACCAACCTCCTAACAAGGTGTATAGCTTCTGTGGTGGAACGACCCGGCATAAATCTGAACTGGTTATCGGATAGAGACACTGTCATCCTCACCCTCGCTTCAACCACCCTCTCCCATACTTTCATGGTATGACTCAGTAGTTTGATACCCCTATAATTGTTGCAACTCAAGATATCACCTTTGTTCTTATACAGTGGAACCACCGTATATAGAAATATTGCGAGTCTCGACACCATCCAATGTAACTCTCAGCTTTTAGCCATATACAAATCCGCAACATTCTCAATTGCCATGTATAAAATCTTGAATTCATTAGAACCATTCTCGAGAGTCATCCACTCTACTAGAATCTCAATAGCACCGCCCAAACGGATCGAACCACCTGAGCCCCATTTGCACCCCAATACCCTTAGAAGTAATTCACACATCTAAGCAACCGAGCAAATTTCTACTCCATGAACACTACATCCTTCACTAATAACCACTCAATCATTCCATGATTTCCATATACCCATAGAGTGTAATACAACCCACATCCAGAAATTCCCTTACTCGAGTCATCCTCGATCTCAACCTCTGTAAGCCATAACTGATTCACCAGTATACCTCAAACTGAGACCAATACAACACATAACCACGCAATTAACCCGTCGATAGCAGACTCCCCCACTTGGCGCAAAGCCAAGGAATAAAGCATCTGATAACTCATAATCCCCATACTCTATTGTTGCCAAAATCCCGCACTGAAATTCAATTAAATCCTTTATAAGCTTATGTAACACAAGCCATCTAATATCTCAAATCATCTGCAAATCTCGCATTTACCCTTGTAACAGTCAAGCCAACTCTCATAAACGATCCAAACTCAAATTGCAACACATATAATTCACTGGTAAAAGATAACTCGCTACAAAACAACATTGGGATCACACAAACCTCAGGACACCCCACAGGAGATAACCCACTTGCTTCGCCTCAAACTAATATCTCTTTATACCCTTCCACAGTCATAACTATTGCGCAATTACTTAATCTTCCTGATTCTGAACTCATCAACAAGACATGAGAATCTAATTCATTCCACAATTAAACAACATGAAGGATCCTTCAATACACTCATAACTCGAGACTATGCATCACATTAAGACAGAAACCAAGCACCCAATTTACATCTCAACCAAACTCTTTTCGTCAAATCCAATCTATCTAAACACACCCATAGTCACATCATACTCATCATTAGAAATTGATCACACCCAACTCTAGTCCTAAAAAGGATAAGCGGTCGCTGCAAATATAATCCGGTCTAAAAGTCCGGAGTCGAATCCCACAGAGAAGAAGGCTTAGCTATATCTGTTTAATATCACTAAGAAGACAAGTTTGAACAATTTTCTAAATTATAAAGATTGAGATTTATATTTCTAACTAATTAACTAGCAAATACTATAAAACGGTAAAATTATCAACTAACGAGACAAAGGGTTGGAGACTAAATTAAGGAGGTCTAGAGTTATGATTTTCCCAATTGTCGGAATCCTTCTAGCTATGTTCCCTACAATTTTGCCAATGTATTCTCTACTGATCGTGAGCACTTTAGGTGCCGTAATTCTCTCTCGAGCAACTACAATAATTTACTAGATATATTCTCTGGAACTTTGTAGTTGGCTTTATCTAACCGCTCATTATGACCACGTCAAGGCTTTGTTATTTCTAAACCTGCTTTTAAACCCACTGTATTGATTTCTCACATACGTTAGGAATGACGTTGTTCAACAACCACCTAAATATATATTATTTCTCAAGAAACACATAATAAATAGGCACAGTCAATCGATGTCCATTCAATAAACACGTAGTTGAACAAGTAGAGAAATCCAACGGCTCAATTATATAAAAACATAACAAGAATTTATCCTACAAAAGGTTCCATCAAAACCCTAGATAACAAATTAGCTATTCATAATAGTATGCAAAACTACAATACTAAAAGTCATAACCAACAATGAAAAAATAGGAAGAGGAAGGAAAAACTCGTAGAAGAATTCCCCGCCTTACTCCTATTGTGTCTCTGCCTCCTTAGGTCGAATCTGTGTCAAAAGCGTGTCCAGCCTCCTCAAAATACCGTTTTTCCATGTATATATACTAAGTAGGGTCGGGCCCAAACAATTATACCTTCTCCTACGCGAAAAAGGACAATTTTTCAGGTCTGGATGCTCGCGGTCTCGGTCCGGGCACGGTATTTTCCCAATGCACTGCCTCAATCCGCGTCCAAGTCCGCTGTTGCAGTTTTGACCGTGTTTTTCACCCTATTCCGTTAGGAATTTCGAAAAACGTAAACTATGAAAGTTGTATCCCTTTGAGTTAGCTTTCCAACCATATATTATATAGCCCAAATGGAGTTTGGAGCAAAGAGTTATCTCTATTTTACTAGAAAGTGCGCAATACGCCTACTCGAGTCTTCGTTTGTTCTTAACTATCAAATTTGACCCCTGAACACGATCCCGGCTTAATTCCTTGGGATTTTACTTAGACTTCAAAGCTCTAAATCACTTGAATTCACTCCATAACATCTATATAGCTCGGAATCACTCCTACAAGGCATAAAATACACAATTAGTGCAAAGCACTAGCGATTAAAGTGCAAACTCAACTAAAGTGCAGTAAATTAAAGTGTAATAATCGACTAAAATACGTAATTATAGCCTATCATCAATACCCCACACTTAAACCATTGCTCGTCTTCGAGCAATCTAACTACACTTTATATAGATACGACCTTTTTAAACAATTCTCCTAACTCGTCACACCAAGAATACTTAAAATAGACTAAGCACAAAAGTCTAACATATTCATCTCGAGATTTGACTCGCAAGTACCACGCATTATTCAGAACTCTCCCACTTACTCTAACTTAGAGGTCACGGACATTACCTCTCCTTCATGAATCAAGTGCCCTCACACAACAAAAGAGAGTAGTTCCACACAATAAAATTTAAGAACACTTAGGAACTCAAGATAGAAAGAATTCACTCACTCTTAGAAATAACATTCATATGCCACAAAAGATACACCATAGGCTTGCCCGTAGTGTGCTACTCTACTAATCGAGCTCATTCAGTCTAGGATCAAGTAGGACTTGTCCCACCTCCTTTTTTACACACCCACCCCGAAGGAGAAGTGTATAAGGGAGTTTTTCCACTTTAAGTGACATATTCGAAATGGGATCATTTATTCATTTTTTGTTCAGAGTCGCCACTTGGGATGGTTTGTTTTCTGGTGTTCCAAGTCACCAGTTTATTTTAGAATCCCAAATCGAGGAAAATTCGACTTTCCTTTTGAAGTCTGCGAACCAGAAATTCTGACTAAGGAATTCTGTCAACCCGGGGGAAGGTGTTAGGCACCCCCGGATTCCGTGGTTCTAGCACGGTCGCTTAAACCATTACAATTGGCCTATTATCTGATTTTAATACATATTCTAACTTATGTGCTTTTTAACTTTAAACTGCTTTTATTATTATTTATAAAGAGAATTGCAACGTCGTGAAAGCGCGTCTCGAACCACGTCACATAAATGCACCCGCAGTTTTTGACACATTTCGACTTCGTTGAGATTTGGATTTGGGTCACATAAATGTGCACCCGAGTTTAGGAAAGTAATATTATTGAAGTAACGGGCCTAAAGCGACTAGCGTATTATTAACTTTGTGGGAGGCCATGAAATTCGCTAAATGGCACGTCCCGAATTCTAGGTATTTTAATATAAGCATTGAAAGAGGGCCCCGCAATTTATGCACTTTTTGTTTGGCGGGGCATACCTCATTTATTTTATTTAAGGCCAACCTAAAGCAAACTACGATTTTCTATTTATTTTGTCTCTAAAAGGGCCTAAATACTTAATGCCATCAATTGCTAATATTTACCAAATTGTACTATGAAGTCCAATCTTCAGTAACTCTTTTGGGCCTCCACGATTGGCCCAGGGCTGTAACATACAATCAGATTCATGAGGCTGGTAAATCATCATTATAATTTTCTGAAAATTTAAGAGTAAGTTCAAGGTGATTAGCTAACATGGCTATCAACTACACTTGGACTCTTCGATTTCAGCATCAGGTTATTATGGAGGTGAGATTAAGGCAGTAAATCGTCATATGCAAGACACAAAGTGATGAACATAAATAGCATGATGATTTGAGAACAAAGGATTAGTTTCAGAAATTGAGGCCATTTAGACTCAACAAATCGACATATATATATAGCCACATAAAAATTTCGAAATCCAAACAGGCGCAGGTTTTTTTATTTTTATTTTTCAGATTTAATTTTGTTATAGAATAGAGAAGCATCAGACATCCCTTCACTAACTTATTAGCCTTTGATATTCAAAATCCAACCACTAACTCTAAAATAAATAATCACTAATTGAATTACTCAATGCAAAGTATAATTACCAGCCATCAATATCCCTTAAATGTGTGAGCCTCAACCCGTAATTTAACATGCATAATTACATTAAAAGAACAAGCTAAAAACCTACTAACTTCCAGCAGAAATGAAGAGTAGTATGAATCTCAAAGTACTGTCACTACACTAACTGAACGAGCGAGACTACAAGCAGTCCAAACAGTCCGTTTAAGTACAAATAGGCATAGTTGTCTTCACTAGTATTAAAACTAATAAGATTTATCAGGACAAATTCAAATAAAACTTGACATTCCTTCAACATTCAGCTTCAAAGTCGTGCATACACAATGATTCATGTTTCCAGGACTCCTAAGTTAAGGAAGTGTACCTGAGTATCAGATCACAACAAGGAGAAATAGGAGTCAGCAGCAAGGTCAATAGCAGTGCAATAACAGGAATCAGCAACTTGTTGATCAGTTGTAAACCCAGAAACACAAGCAAACCAGCCAAATAGCACAAGTAGACCACCCAAACAACTTGAACAAATCCAAACCAAATGCGAAATTACCCAGAACAAACTCTCAAACTTCAGCAATCAGGACATAAGGACATTTAATCTAGAAAACTCGAATCAGCAACTGGACTTTGAGATTAATCTAAGGAATTTCAGTAGAACAGAAATTTTTTTTTGGAATTTTTTTATTGTTTCTGTTTTTGAAGGTTTTTAATCTAGAATGAATCTTGTTTTTGTATTTGAAATTCAAATTTCCAAGGCTAAAGCTTACTGAAAATGTTTTGGGGGGAAAATTTGGACGCTGGAGGTTTTTGGGGANTCCCCTAAGTTCATTTCTGCTATTTTGGTTTGCCGGGATGTTCGGTGTTAGGATTCGGAGTGTTTTGGGACACTTAGTCCCTAAATGAGAGCTTAAGTGTTGAAAAATGGTCCGAAGTCAGAACAATGTGAAGACGACCTCGGAATGGAAATCCGATGGTTCCGTTAGCTCCGTTAGGTGATTTCGGGGTTGGGAGCGTGTTCGGAATGTATTTTGGAAGTCCGTAGCTCACTTAGACTTGAAATGTCGAAGTTTGAATTTTTGAAGTTTCCGGTCCGATAGTGAGTTTTTGATCCGAGGGTCGGATTGGAATTCCGGAAGTTGCAGTAGCTTCGTCATGTCATTTGGGATATGTGTGCAAAATTTCAGGTCATTTGGACGTGTTTTGGTTAGGTTTTTTATCGAAATCGTATTTGGAAGGAATTTGAAGTACTTAGGCTTGAATCTTTGATTAATTCGGGTTTCCGGCATTGTTTTAGGTGTTTTCAAGATTGGTACAAGTTTGAATAAGGTATTAGGTGGTATTGGTGCTTTTGGTTGAGGTCCCGGGGGCCTCGGGATAATTTCGGGTGGTTAACGGAGGAAAATTTCTAAGTTTGCAGCAGCTGCTAATTTGTTCCTTCTGGTATTTTTGCTTCTACGGCTTGGGAACCATAGAAGCGGAGCCACAGAAGCGAGTTAGGGCCCCCCCCCCCCCCAGGAACCGCAGAAGCGGTTATTTATCCGCAAAAGCGGAGGTCTGACCTTTTAAAAGAAGCCGCAGAAGCGGCCAGTGTTTCGCATAGGCAGGACCACAGAAGCGGTCCCTAGACCGCAGAAGCGGCATTCACTGTACAGATATAGAAATTCGAGGGTTCTAATTTCATAAGTTGAAGAAATCAATTGAGAGCTCGGTTTTAGGCGATTTTGAGTGGGATTCGAAGAGAAGATCACTGGGTAACGTTTCTTTGGTCCTTTTGGTTATATTTCATCATTATATAGTTAAATACATCTTGGAATTTGAATTTAGGATCAAAAAATTGGATAATTTGGGGTAAAACTTCATTGCCTAAACTATTGAGGTTTGAGTGGGCATTTGACCTCCGATTTGGGAGATTTTTATATGGTTAGACTCGTGAGAGTACGAGGGTTCTAAAAATGTGAAAATTATTCGATTCCGAGACGTTGGCCTGAAGGGCATTTTGGTCATTTCACCTAATTTTACGCCGTAGCTTTGAATTTATTTGCAAAACCAGGTGTTTGCGATGTTATTTACGATGTGTAATTGAATTGAATAGATTTGAGCCATTTGGAGTCGGATACTCGTGGTAAGAGCGTGGTTTCTAGTTGATATTGAGCCGGTTCGAGGTAAGTGGCTTGTCTAACCTTGTGTGGGGGACTTTTCCCTTTAGGACATGATCTTTGAATATTTGAATGCCTCGTACGTGAGGTGACGAGCGCGTACTTGAGCTAATTGTTGTAAACCCGTTTCTACTTGAAGTATTTAAATTGAGATTTCATGTTTACTTGTTCATTTTAAACTGTAAGTTTATACCTGTGCTAGCTTAGAGACTCATGTTTATCTGGCTTACTTGCTAATTGTTTAGCTGTGCTATTTGTACTCTGTGGAGCATGTTAGGCTAGAATTTACTATTTCTTGTCCTGATCTTTTAGCATTATTCTGAGATTATGAGTTGCTTGTTGTGTGTATAATTTGGGACTACGGGACGGCTTCCCGGGAGATCCCCCTGTACTTGAGATATTCTGGACTGAGGGTGCGGGATACCAAGAGATCCCTGGCACATGTGTTTCTATATATATACTGGGATACCAAGAGATCCCCAGCTTACTTATTGAGGATACCAAGAGATCCCTAGTGTATATGATGAGGATACCAAGAGATCCTCGGGATACCAAGAGATCCCTAGTGTATATGATGAGGATAGTGGATACCAAGAGATCCCTAGTGTATATGATGAGGATACCAAGAGATCCTCGGGATACCAAGAGATCCCTAGTGTATATGATGAGGATACCAAGAGATCCTCGGGATACCAAGAGATCCCCGGCTATTATTCCTTGTTGAGGGCAGTTTTCCCTGTATTGTACCTTGCTTTTTGTTACTGTTCTTCCTTATTTACCTGGTTTAGAATTCTCGTTGTAGACTTTATTTAAACTGTTTCTGTTATCTCATTATTTATTATGTTATCTCAGTAGGGCCCTGACCTTCCTCGTCACTACCCAACCGAGGTTAGGCTTGGCACTTACTGAGTACCGTTGTGGTGTACTCATGCCCTTCCTGCGCATGTTTTTCATGTGCAAATCCAGGTACTTCCTCCCAGGTGTATCATCCTCGTGGTGGAGAGTTCTAGCTCAGACTTGAGGTATATCTGCTACGTCCGCAGACCAGGAGTCTCTACTCTATTCCGGCTTTAGCAGATAGTTCCTTTCTTTCCTTTCATGTTGTTAGACATTCTGGTGTAGAGCATATCACTACATTCTATTAGCCTGTGTTTCCCGTGAGTTTCCGGGTTTTGGGATTTAGTTGTAGACTTCCGCATATTTTTGAGTTGTTTAGGCCGAGTGGCCTTATATACAGTTGTTATTTCCGTATGTTCAGTTTTAATTAATTATTCTGCAAATGTTAATTTATTATTCCGCACTGTTAGGCTTACCTAGTTGTAGGAACTAGGTGCCATCACGACATGTTCATGGAGGGTGAACTGGGGTCGTGACACTTTTACTAACCATGGTTAACTAAAAGTCTAGATTATTTAGTTATAACCAAAACAGTTTTAGAAATTCTAGGATTGAATTATCAAATGTTAAACAAAACTGAAAATTAATCTTAATTCATACTTCGACACACTATCAATTAAACCCAAGTAATAATCAACCAAGGAATTGAAAAGAAACATTCTCTAAAACTAACAAAACCTGAATTCTAAGAACACTGGATTCAAACTGAATTAACTAAGAAGAACAAAAAAAATAAAAAATCAAATTTAACCAAACTAATCAAATAAAAAAATAAGAAAATAAAAGAACAAGCATTGGACATGGATTGACTAATAGAAAAATCATTCAAAACAAAAACTGAACTAAAAATCAAAAACGATGCAAGGACAGAATCAACCAATAAAAAAATACAATCGAATGAGAAGGAAGAACTTACTCATTTGGTCTTCAGTGACTGAATTCGAATCGAGTCCCCAAATAATATTATATCTTTGTTCTTGGTAAGAACAAACACATAACTTTATTTGGGAACTCAAATCGACACTTGATAGTCCTTGAAAAATTCAACCAGTTTCTTTTTATAAAACCCTAGATCTAAAATTCGGAGAGTTTCAGTTGGATTTGGGGAAAATTAGTTTGGGATTTGGGTAGAGGAGGGTTAGGAGAGTGTAGGGCGTGAGTTTGGTCGGATTTGGAAGAGCTAAAATTTTGGCCGAGATTTCGATCTAAAATTCGAAAAGATTGGTGATGAATTGAAGGAGATGGTTTTGGGGGTTGGAAAGAGGAGGGGAAGAGGAGTCGATGGTGTATTTTTAGGAGGGATTTCCGGCCGGCGGCGGACGACGGAGGACGGCGGAGACATGGTGGTCTGACGGTGGACGGCGATGGGAGACGGTGAGTACGAGGATGGAGGGTTTGGTCTCTGAATTTGTAAAGTGTGTTATTACACTTTTGTTTAAAATGATGGAACAAATCTGGACCGTTGGATTGGGGTGGATGGATGGCTTGGATTGATTAATTCAAAACGATGTAGTATCCCTCCTATACTACGTCGTTTTATTGGTCTCAAGGGCATGGTCGTTTGGACCGGGTAGGGGTATGGATTTGGGCCATTTTGGCCGGATTTTGGGATATGGGGGGAGGGTGGATTTGTTTGGGCTGCTTGATGTTGGCCCATCATGGCCAGCCCTTTTGCTTTTGTTTCATTTTCTTTTATTTGTTTTCTTCTTTTCTTTTTTTTGTGTTTTATTTATTTATTTTTTGAATTTTCTGATTTTATTAAATGTAAAAATAAAGACCCAAATTGAATCTAAAATTATACTAATTAAAATTCCAAAATTAACTAATTTCTAATTTAAAAGAAAACTTAAGACAGATTCTAAAAATTGAAAGTAGGAAATGCAAAGAACCATTTTTGTTATTTTCTTTATTTTTTTGTAATATTAAAATGCGCACTATTTTGTATTTTTGGAATTATATCAATTAAAATGCACACAAAAATGCAAGAAAGACACAAAATCATGCAATTAATTCCTAAAATTCAAATAATAAAAGAAAAATCCTAATTCTAAGGAATTTTATAGGAGTAATTTATGCGTGGCAAAAATCACATGCTCACAGGGGTCTGTCTAGAACTGCCTATAGGTAGAGGTCCTAATTTCCTCCAGGACCATTAAGAAGGGACGGGTAACAACACGCATAGAGATCGTTAAACAACACTCGCTTAAATAGCCGCTAAGGGGTGGGAATGGGTAGATATGGATATGATGACTACGCGTTAATGTCACATGTAGCCCCTCATTGAGGAGTGTTTACCGGGCATTCCGTGGGGTGATCCTATAGGCTAACCAACCTAGGACCCCTCCTTCCCAAATTCCCTTTGTCTAAAGCTTTACTTTTTTATGTACACAACTTGTTCAAAGCCTTTGTCTTATTATTTGAGTCATGCAATGTCCAACATGCTTTATTTGCAATTATGTGTTTCAACTACTTATTTGTTAAAGGACTAATTCATAAGTATAAGTTCGGTCGGGACCCACCGTTGTGGACCGAGAGGGGTGCCTAACACCTTCCCCTCAAGGTTATTTCGAGCCCTTACCCTAATCTCTGGTAATGCAAACTAGTCTAAGAGTTAATCGCTCTAGGTGCCCTAACGCACCATAATCCGTTAGGTGGAGACTCTTCAAATACCCAAATCCCAGAAGGAAACAAGTCGATTCCCCCATGGAATGTCGAAACCCGGACTTTCTCCGCGCGGAGGAAAAAAGGGGGCACGACAACTGCCTCAAATTGAGATCCTTCTTCTTGAACAAGTGCTAGAGGCTACAATGATCAGTAAACACCTCAAAAGATACACCATAGAGATAGTGCCTCCAAATCTTCAACACGTGAACAATGGCAGCCAACTCCAAATCATGAACAGGGTATTTCTTCTCATGGGGCTTCAACTGACGAGAAGCATAAGCAATCACTCTACCCTCCTGCATCAACACACATGCAAAGCCGACCCGAGAAGCATCACAATATACTGTATAAGCACCTGAAGCTGATGACAGAACTAACACTCGAGCTGTGGTCAAGGCGGTCTTGAGCTTCTGAAAGCTCGCCTCACACTCATCAGACCTCCTAAAAGGAGCACCCTTTTGGGTCAATTTAGTCAAGGGTGATGCAATAGATGAAAATCCCTACACGAAACGACGGTAATAACTAGCCAAACCAAGAGAGCTCTGAATCTCTGTGGCTCAGGACGGTGTGGGCCACATCTGAACCGCTTCTATCTTCTTCGGATCAACCTGAATACCCTCACTGGACACCACGTGCCCTAAGAACGTGACTGAACTGAGCCAAAACTCACACTTTGAGAACTTGGCATAAAGCTTCTCCACCCTCAGTCGCTGCAATACAACTCTCAAATGATCGGCGTGTTCCTCTTGGCTAGGAGAGTACACCAAGATATCATCAACGAATACAATAACGAACGAGCCGAGATAGGGCCGAAACACGATGTTCTTCAAATGCATGAACGCTGCTGGGGCATTGGTCAGTCCAAAAGACATCACAAGGAACTCATAATGACCATATTGGGTCCTGAACCGAGTCCCTAATCTTTAACTGGTGATACCCGGACCTCAAGTCGATCTTGGAGAACACCCTCGCTCCTTGAAGCTGGTCAAATAAATCATCAATACGAGGCAAAGGATACTTGTTCTTGATTGTGACTTTGTTCAACTGCCTGTAATCAATGCACATTCTCATAGTGCCATCCTTCTTCATCACAAATAGAACAGGTGCACCCCAAGGTGACACACTAGGCCGAATAAACCCCTTGCCAAGGAGTTCCTAAAGCTGCTCTTTCAATTCCTTTAACTCCGCCGGTGCTATACGATACGATGGAATAGAAATAGGCTGAGTTCCCGGCACCAAATCAATACCGAAGTCAATATCCCTGTCCGGCGGCATGCCCGACAGGTCTGCAGGAAACACATCCAGAAAATCTCTCACCACCGGAACTAAATCAATAGTAGGAGTCTCTGCAGTGACATCCCTCGCAAAGGCCAAATAAGAAAGACAACCCTTCCCAACCATCCGCTGGGCCTTCAAGAATGAAATCACCTTATTGGGAACATAATCTAACATACCTCGCTACTCACTCCGTGGCAACCCCAGCATAGCCAACGTCACAGTCTTAGCGTGACAGTCGAGAATAGCATGACACGGAGACAACCAATCCATGCCCAATATCAAATCAAAGTCAACCATACTAAGTAGCAACAGATCCACTCTAGTCTCTAGTTCCCCAATGGTCACTACATATGATCGCTATACATGGTCCACAACAATAGTAATGCCCACCGGTGTAGATACATGAACAGACGAAACAAGTGACTCGCGGGGCGTATTCAAATAATGAGCAAAATATGACGACACATATGAAAAAGTGGAACCAAGATCAAATAATACAGAGGCATCCCTGTGGCAAACTAAGATAATACCTGTGATTACAGCATCTGAAGCAATAGCATCTGGTCTGGCAGGGAGTGCATAGAAACGGGCCTGACTGCCACCTAATCGGCCTCCTCCTCTAAGGAGACCCCTAGCTGACTGACCTCCACCCCGAGCTGGTTGGACGGGTGGGGAAGTAATTGGTGCTGAAGCCTAAGGCTGACTCCTCTGCCGGGATGAACCTCCCGTAAGGCGGGGAAAAAACCTCTTGATATGACCCAATTCTCCACACTGAAAGCAACCTCTCCTTGCAAATAGCGGTGGGACTCAAGGGAGCCCCGAGCACCGGGATACCCGCTAGAAGGCCCCTACATAGATGAACCCTGAGATGGTGGTGCATGAGTCGAATTCTGAGCTGGAAGGTGTCACGGCCCGGATTTTCCACCCTCGGGAGTCGTGATGGCGCCTACTAGTGAAAGCTAGGCAAGCCAACCAATTGAATTATTTACCTTGTTTCCATTTTAATCCGTTAGCAATTAAAAACCAACATTTAATAAACAACAGAGTTTAGTAAGCGGAAGAGTGTAATGTAATATTTTAATAAAGATGCCAATACCAAATCCATACGTAAACTACCCAAGACTGGTGTCACAATTTCACAGACTATCTAGGAAGAGAAACCACAATTCAATTGTACAAAGAATAAGAGAAACAAACACATTATTCTAACAAGGATAAGAGAAACATACACAGTACTCACTTTCATCTCTTTCTTATTGCAGGCATGCAACCCGATCCCATTTCAAATATCTTGTTGCAGGCGTGCAACCCGATCCCATTTCATATATCTTGTTGCAGGCATGCAACCCGATCCCATTTCAAATATCTTGTTGAAGGCATGCAACCCGATCCCATTTCATATATCTTGTTGCAGGCGTGCAACCCGATCCCATTTCAAATATCTCGTTGCAGGCGTGCAACCCGGTCCCATTTCATATATCTCGTTGCAGGCGTGCAACCCGCTCCCATTTCATATATCGCATTGCAGGCGTGCAACCCGCTCCCATTTCATATATCTCGTTGCAGGCGTGCAACCCGCTCCCATTTTATATATCTCGTTGCAGGCGTGCAACCCGCTCCCATTTCATATATCAACATCAATCACAAGGAATCCCGGCAAGGACACAAGAGTACAACAACAATATCCCGACAAGGGAGACAATATCGTAAAAAATAACATCCTGACAAGTGAACAAGAGTACAACAACAATATCCCGGCAAGGGAGACAATATCGTAAACAATAACATCCCGGCAAGGGAACAAGAGTACAACAACAATATCCCGGCAAGGGATACAATATCATAAACAATAACATCCCGGCAAGGGAACCAACAATGATAATCATCATATTAGGCATGACTAAACCACAATGGAGTCACAACAATTACAATACTAGACTCACGGGCATGCTTGACGCTGACGTATAGATACTCGTCACCATGCCTATACGTCGTACTCCACAATTAACACATTGCAAATAAGACACAACTCCTAATCCTTCAAGCTAAGGTTAGACCAAACACTTACCTCGATGCCAGGAACACAATTTAAGCCTCAACTACCGCTTTATCTCTTGATTCCACCACCAATTCGTTTGTATCTAGCCACAATTTACTTAACTATATCAATAAATGCTAAATGAATCAACTCTAATGCATGAAAATAGGTTTTCTAAAGTTTTTCCCAAAAAGTCAAAAATTGACCCCGGGCCCGCTTGGTCCAAACCCGAAATTCGGACCAAAACCCGATTACCCTCACCCCCGAGCCCATATATATAATTCGTTTTGGAATCCGACCTCAATTTGAGGTCTAAATCCCCAAATTTCAATATTCTTAGGTTTTACCCAAAATTCCCAATTTCACCATGAAAATCCTAGATTCTAGGATGAAATCTTGTAAGAAGAAGTTAAGAAGTGAAAGAATGAGTTTAAAATCACTTACTTGTGTTTTAGGGAAAGAAAGAGTGCTTGAAAAATCGCCCTTTATGTTTTAGGTTTCTGAAAATGGTAAAATAACTGAAAAGTCCCGTTTATATACTGCTCTCAGACCCTCACCGCGGACCGCATAAAATAGATTGCGGCAGCGGAGCTCCACCGCGGACCGCAAAATATCGAGCGCGGCCGCGGTCCATATAAAACCCACCGCGGTCTCGAGAAACCATCGCGGAGCCTGGTTCAGAGATCTGCAACTTCTCTGAACCTGCAACAGCTATGTTCTAAGTCTATATTCACTCCGTGGCCTATCCAAAACTCACCCGAGCCCTCGGGGCTCCAAACCAAACATGCATGCAAATCCAAAAACATCATACGGACTTGCTCGTCCAATCAAATCATCATAATAACATCAACCACTATGAATTAAGCCTCAAACTCATGAAATCGCTTAAGAACATCAAAAATTCCAATTTCCTCAAATAAGGTCCGATTCACGTCATTTCAAGTCCGTTTCTTACCAAATTTTACAGGCTCAACTTAAATCATATATAAGACCTGTACCGGGCTCCGGAACCAAAATACGGGCCCGATACCATCAAATTCAATTACATTCAAATTTCCAAAAACTCTAAGAATTTCAGTTAAACAATTTTCTTCAAATATTCATTTCTCGGGTTTGGGGCCTCGGAATTTGATTCCAGGCTTACGCCCAAGTCCCATATTTTCCTACGGACCCTCCGGGACCGTCAAATCACGGGTCCGGGTCCGTTTACCCTAAATGTTGACCAAAGTCAACTTAAATTCATTTTAAAAGCAAAATTTATTATTTTTCACAAATTTTCACATAATGGCTTTCCGGATACACGTCCGAACTGCGCACGCAAATCTAGGTGAGGCAAAAAGGAGGTTTCAAGGCCTCAGAACACAGAATTTACTTCTAAAACAAGACATCCTCCACCTCTAAAACAATCGTTCGTCCTCGAACAGACATAAGAAGGAAGTACCTGAGTCGGAGAATAGATGGGGATATCGGCTACGCATATCGGACTCAGACTCCTAGATCGATGCCTCAGCAGGTTGACCTCTCCACTGAACACGAACAGAAGGGAAACTCTTCGATCTCAGCTTATGAACCTGCCGATCTAGAATAGCTACCGGCTCCTCCTCATAGGACAAGTCCTTGTCCAACTGGACAGTGCTGAAATCTAACACGTGGGATGGATCGCTGTGATAATTCCGAAGCATGGACACATGAAACACTGGATGCACGACTGATAAACTCGGCGGCAACGCAAGTCTGTAAGCCACCTCTTCCACTCGATCAAGAATCTCAAACGGGCCAATGAACCTAGGGCTAAGCTTTCCCTTCTTTCCAAATCTCATCATGCCCTTCATGGGCGACACCCGAAGCAACACTCGCTCGCCGACCATGAATGTCACATCACGAACCTTACGGTCGGCATAACTTTTTTGCCTGGACTGAGCTGTACGAAGCCTATCGTGAATGATCCTGACCTTGTCCAAAGGCATCCTATACTAGATCCGTACCCAACAAGCGAGCCTCTCCCGGCTCAAACCACCAACCGGCGACCGATACCGCCTACCATGTAAAGCCTCATAAGGAGCCATCTGACTGCTCGACTGGTAACTATTGTTGTAGGAAAACTCTGCTAAAGGCAAAAACTGGTCCCACGAGCCTCCGAAGTCAATATCACAAGCTCAGAGCATATCCTCCAGAATCTGAATAGTACGCTCGGACTGCCCGTCCGTCTGAGGATGAAATGCTGTGCTCAACTCGACCTGTGTGCCCAACTCACGCTGAACTGCCCGCCAGAAATGCGAGGTAAACTGCGTACCTCGATCAGAAATTATAGACACGGGCACACCATGAAGACGAACAATCTCCCGGATATAGATCTCAGCTAACCTCTCAGAAGAATATGAGACTGCCACAAGAATGAAATGCGCTGACTTGGTCAGCCTATCAACAATAACCCATACTGCGTCGAACTTCCTCTGAGTCCGTGGGAGTCCAACAACAAAGTCCATAGTGATACGCTCCCACTTCCACTCAGGAATCTCAATCTTTTGGAACAAACTACCAGGTCTCTGATACTCGTACTTTACCTGCTGACAATTCAAACACCGAGCCACATACGCAACAATATCCCTCTTCATCCTCCTCCACCAATAATGTTGCCACAAATCCTGATACATCTTAGCGGCGCCTGTATGAATAGGGTACCGGGCACTATGGGCCCCCTCTAGAATCAACTCTTGAAGTTCATCCATATTAGGCACATAAATACGACCCTGCATCCTCAAAACTCCATCATCTCCCACTGTGACCTACTTGGCACCATCGTGCTCCACCGTGTCCTTTAGGACACACAAATGGGGATCATCATACCGCCGATCTCGAATGCACTCAAAAAATGAAGAACGAGCGACTGTGCAAGCTAACACACGGCTGGGCTCAGAGACATCCAACCTCACGAACTGATTGGCCAAAGCCTGAACATCCAAAGCAAGAAGTCTCTCACCGATCGAAATATACGCAAGACCGCCCATACTGGCTGACTTTCTACTCAAAGCATCGGCCACCACATTGGCCTTCCCCGGATGATATAAGATGGTGATATCATAGTCTTTCAACAGCTCCAACCACCTTCTCTGCCTCAAGTTTAGCTCCTTCTGCTTGAACAAGTATTGCAAACTCTTGTGATCCGTGAACACCTCACATGACACACCATATAAATAGTGCCTCCAAATCTTCAGCGCGTGAACAATGGCTGCTAACTCCAATTCATGGACTGGATAGTTCTTCTCATGAATCTTCAACTGCCGCAAAGCATAAACAATGACCTTGCCATCCTACATCAACACCGCACCAAGTTCAATACGAGATGTGTCACAATAAACTATTATGGCCCTGATCCTATGGGCAAAACCAACACCGGTGCCGTAGTCAAAGCTGTCTTGAGCTTCTGAAAGCTCGCCTCACATTCGTCCGACCACCTGAACTGGGCACCCTTCTGGATCAACCTGGTCATCGGGGATGCAATAGATGAAAATTCCTCCACAAACCGACAGTAATAGCCTGCCAAACCCAAGAAACTCCGATCTCTGTAGCTGATGTGGGTTGAGGCCAGTTCTTGACTGCCTCTATCTTCTTCGGATCCACCTGAATACCCTCTGCTGAAACAACGTTACCCAAGAATGCAACTGAACTCAACCAGAACTCACACTTCGAAAACTTGGCATATAACTGACTATCTTTCAAAATCTGAAGAACCACTCTTAAATGCAGCTCATGCTCCTCCCGGCTGCGGGAATAAATCAAAATATCATCAATGAAGACGATCACGAAGGAATCCAAATAAGGTCTGAACACTCGGTTCATCAAATCCATGAAAGATCCTGGGGCATTTGTCAATCCGAATGACATCACAAAGAACTCATAATGCCCGTACCGAGTGCGGAAAGCTGTCTTAGGGACATCGGATGCCCTAATCCTCAACTGATGGTAGCCAGATCTCAAGTCGATCTTAGAAAACACTTGGGCACCCTGAAGCTGGTCAAACAAATCATCAATCCGCGACAATGGGTACTTATTCTTGATTCTGACCTTGTTCAATTGCCGGTAATTTATACACATTCTCATCGATCCGTCCTTCTTCTTAACAAACAACACCGACTCACCCCAAGGCGAGACACTAGGTCTAATAAAGCCCTTATCGACCAAGTCCTGTAACTGCTCCTTCAATTCTTTCAACTCAGGCGGGGCCATACGATACGGCGGAATAGAGATGGGCTGAGTGCCCGGAGCCAAATCAATGCAGAAGTCAATATCCCTGTCGGGTGGCATACTCGGCAACTCTGAAGGGAAAACCTCAGGAAACTCACAAACAACAGGAACAGAATCCATAGAAGGAACCTCCGTACTAGAATCACGAACATATGCCAAACAGGCCAAACATCCCTTATCAACAATACGCCGAGCCTTCATAAATGAGATAACCCTACGGGTAGAGTGACCAGGAGTCCCTCTCCACTCAAGACGAGGTAAACCCGGTAAGGCTAAGGTCATAGTCTTGGCATGACAATCCAAGATAGCGTGGTAAGGTGATAACCAGTCCATCCCCAATATGACATCAAAATCCACCATGTCCAACAGTAACAAATCTACTCGGGTCTCAAGACCCCCAATCACAACTACACAAGAACGATGAACACAATCTACCATAATAGAATCACCCACTGGTGTAGACACATAAACAGGAGCACTCAAGGAATCACTAGGCATGATCAAATACGGTGCAAAATAAGATGACACCTAAGAGTATGTAGACCCTGGATCAAATAGCACTGAAGCATCCCTACTACAAACCAGAACCGTACCTGTGATAACTGCATCGGAAGCCTCAGCCTCAGGCCTGGCTGGAAGAGCATAACATCGGGGCTGTGGCCCACTACTCAGAACTACATCTCTGGGACGGCCTGCTGCTGGCTGGCCTCCACCTCTAGCGGCCTGACCTCCACCTATAGCGGCCTGACCTCCACCTCTAGTACCTCTACCTCCACATCTAGAGCCCCTACCTCCACCTCTAGCTGGCTGGGCGGGCGGTGGAACACTCGGTGCCCGAACCATGGCACGAGAACCCTGGTGCTGAGAACTGCACGGTGCTTGAGGGAAAAATCTAGCAATATGCCTCGTATCGCCACAAGTAAAACAAGCCCTCGGCTGCTAGGGCTGATGACCTTGGAAACTCTGAAGCGGAGGTGCACTGATAGGAGCTGGCGGTGCACTGTAGGACTGTTGATCAGAATAGTGCATATGGGAACCACGGCCACCTGGAGCACCGTGAGAAGCCTGAAGTGCTGACTGAAAAGACCTAGGAGGATGGCCTCTACCAAAAGAATCCCTGCCTCCAGATGAGGCACCACTAAATCTGCCTGAATGACGAGGCCTCTTGTCAGACCCCTAACCACCCCCCTGGGATAAAACCATCTCAACCCTCATGGCCACATTGGCCGCATCCTGAAAGGAAATCTCGCTCCCCGTCTCCTTGGCCATCTGAAGTCGAATAGGCTGAATGAGTCCCTCAATGAACATCCTCACCCTCTCTCTCTCTCAGTGGGAAGTATAAGAAGAGCATGACGGGCCAAGTCAATAAATCTGGTCTCGTACTGAGTAACAATCATAGAACCCTACTGGAGACGCTCAAACTGCCTCCGATAGATCTCTCTCTAAGTGATAGGAAGAAACTTCTCCAGAAACAGCTGAGAAAACTGATAAGTCAAAGCCGATGACCCCACTGGTCTAGCCAAACAATAATCCCTCCACCAAGTCTTGGCAGATCCAGATAAGCGAAAAGTAGCAAAGTCGACCCCATTGGTCTCCACTATCCCCATGTTCCTCAGAACCTCATGACAACTGTCTAGGTAATCTTGGGGATCCTCAGAAGATGCACCACTGAAAGTGGTAGTGAAGAGCTTGGTGAACCTGTCCAATCTCCACAAGGCATCAGCAGACATAGCTGCTCCATCACCGGTCTGAGCTACCATACCCGGCTGAACTGCTCCAACTGGCTGAGCTGTTGGAGTCTGAAACTAGGGGTCCATCTGCTCCGGAGTGCGGCTAGCACGAGTCTGGGCTCCTCCTCCAGCCTGAGAGACGGCTGGTGCTACAGGAAGCAAGCCTTCCCAGGTGACACTCTCCATAAGTCCCAGTAGACGGACCAGAGCATCCTAGAGTACTGGGGTAGCAATGAACCCCTCTGGGACCTGAGCAGGGCCCACCGGAACTGCCTGGGCCGGAACCTCATCATCGAACTCAACCTGAGGCTCCGCCGCTAGTGCTGCTACTCTGGGTTGAGCTCTGCCCCTGCCTCGGCCTCTAGCACGACCTCGACCTCTAGCACGGCCTCGGCCTCGGCCTCGCCCTCTGCCCCTTGTGGGAGCCGCTGCTGGGGGCTCAGGCTGCTGGTCAGTGGATGAGGAAGCGCGTGTTCTCGCCATCTGCAGAAGAATAGAGTAGAAATTCGATTAGCATTGAGAAACCAAACCGCACGACGGAAAAGAATAGATGTGAAGTTTTTCCTAACTCTGTAGCCTCTGGGGATAAATACAGACGTCTCCGCACCGATCCCTCAGACTCTACTAAGCTTGTCCGTGAATTGTGAGACCTAAGTAACCTAGAGCTCTGATACCAACTTATCACAACCCGGATTTCCCACCCTCGGGAGTCGTGATGGCGCCTACTAGTGAAAGCTAGGCAAGCTAACCAATTGAATCATTTACCTTGTTTCCATTTTAATCCGTTAGCAATTAAAAACCAGCATTTAATAAACAACAGAATTTAGTAAGCGGAAGACTGTAATGTAATATTTTAATAAAGATGCCAATACCAAATCCTTACGTAAACTACCCAAGACTGGTCACAATTTCACAAACTATCTAGGAATACTAAGGGGTCCGAGAAATAAATACAATGTTGTCTCTGAAATACATGAAAGAAATAGAATGAAAGGATAGAAGGAGACGCCAAGGCCTGCGGACGCCTGCAGGACTACCTAGGGTCGCCTGATGAACTGGAAGCAACAACCTCACTACGGTCCGAAACCTATAGTATCGGGATCTGCACAAAAGAATGCAGAGTGTAGTATCAGCACAACCGACCCCATGCGCTGGTAAGTGCCTGGACTAACCCCGGCGAAGTAGTGATGAGGCTAGGACCAGACTACCAAATAAACCTGTGCAGTTAAATCAAATACAACAGAAAATAAAAGCAGGTATTCACAGTAAAGGTGGGAGGGGGGAAAAACATGTTGCGAGGAGTATCAGATAACAATAGAATACCAAGGAGGAATGTAGAGAAACCACGATTCAATTGCTAATAAGAATAAGAGAAACAAACACAGTATTCTAACAAGGATAAGAGAAACAAACATAGTATTCACTTTCATCTCTTTCTTGTTGCAGGCGTGCAACCCGATCCCATTTCAAATATCTTATTGCAGGCGTGCAACCCAATCCCATTTCAAATATCTTGTTGAAGGCGTGCAACCCGATCCCATTTCATATATCTTGTTGCAGGCATGCAACCCGATCCCATTTCAAATATCTTGTTGCAGGCGTGCAACCCGATCCCATTTCATAAATCTAGTTGCAGGCGTGAAACCCGATCCCATTTCATATATCTCGTTGCAGGCGTGCAACCCGCTCCCATTTTATATATCTCATTGCAGGCGTACAACCCGCTCCCATTTCATATATCTCATTGCAGGCGTACAACCTGCTCCCATTTCATATATCTCGTTGCAGGCATGCAACCCGATCCCATTTCATATATCAACATCAATCACAAAGAATCTCGTCAAGGGCACAAGAGTACAACAACAATATCCCGGCAAGGGAGACAATATCGTAAACATTAACATCTCGGCCAGGGAACAAGAGTACAACAACAATATCCCGGTAAGGGAGAAAATATCGTAAACAATAGCATCCCGGCAAGGAACAAACAATTATAATCATCATATTAGGCATGAATAAAGCACAACGGAGTCACAACAATTACAATACTAGACTCAGGGGCATGCTTGACACCGACGTATAGATACTCGTCACCACGCCTATACGTCGTACTCCACAATTAACACATAGCAAATAAGACACAACTCCTAATACCTCAAGCTAAGGTTAGACCAAACACTTACCTCGATACCACGAACACAATTTAAGCCTCAACTACTGCATTACCTCATGATTCCACCACCAATTTGCTTGTATCTAGCCACAATTTACTTAACTATATCAATAAATGCTAAATGAAATAACTCTAACGCATGAAAATAGGTTTTCTAAAGTTTTTCCCAAAAAGTCAAAAATTGACCCCAGGCCCGCTTGGTCCAAACCCGAAATTCGGACCAAAACCCGATTACCCATTCACCCCCGAGCCCGGATATATAATTGGTTTTGGAATCCGACCTCAATTTGAGGTCTAAATCCCCAAATTTCAATATTCGTAGGTTTTACCCAAAATTCCCAATTTCACCATGAAAACCCTAGATTCTAGGATGAAATCTTGTAAGAAGAAGTTAAGAAGTGAAAGAAATGAGTTTAAAATCACTTACTCGTGTTTTGGGGAAAGAAAGAGTGCTTGAAAAATTGCCGTTTATGTTTTAGGTTTCTAAAAATGGTAAAATAACTAAAAAGTCCCGTTTATATACTGCTCTCAGACCCTCACAGCGGACCGCATAAAATGGTTGGGCCGCGGAGCTCCACCATGAACCGTGAAATATCGAGGCGGCCACGAAAGGCTTGGCCTTGCTCACCGTGGACCGCATAAATCCCACCGCGGTCGCGAGAAACCATTACCGACCGCGGAGCCTGGTTCAGAGATTTGCAACTTCTTTGAACCTGCAACAACTATGTTCTATGTCTAAATTCACTCCGTGGCCTATCCAAAACTCACCCGAGCCCTTGGGGCTCCAAACCAAACATGCACGCAAATCCAAAAACATCATACGGACTTGCTCGTGCGATCAAATCATCATAATAACATCAACCACTATGTATTAAGCATCAAACTCATGAAATCGCTTAAGAACATCAAAATGTCCAATTTCCTCAAATAAGGTCCGATTCACGTCATTTCAAGTCCGTTTCTTACCAAATTTTACAGGCTCAACTTAAATCACATATAAGTTCTGTACCGGGCTACGGAACCAAAATACGGGCCCGATACCATCAAATTCAATTACATTCAAATTTCCAAAAACTCTAAGAATTTCAGTTAAACAATTTTCTTCACAAATTCATTTCTCGGGTTTGGGACCTCTGAATTTGATTCCAGGCATACGCCCAAGTCCTATATTTTCCTACGGACCCTCCGGGACCGTCAAATTATGGGTCCGGGTCCGTTTACCCAAAATGTTAACCAAAGTCAACTTAAATTAATTTTAAAAGAACAATTTATTATTTTTCACAGATTTTCACATAATGGCTTTTCGGATACACGTTCGGACTGCGCACACAAATCGAGGTGAGGCAAAAGGGAGGTTTTAAGGCCTCAGAGCACAGAATTTACTTCTAAAACAAGTGATGACCTTTTGGGTCATCATGGAAGGGCACTGAGAGATAAGTGGCCATGCTAAGAACTGTGAGAACCATGGCCAAATGCTGCACTGCGGTGAACTGAGCGGGCCATTTGAGCATGCCTTAAAGGACGACCTCTACCGTGGTGAAACTGACCCCAAAAGGAACACCGCCAAAACTACTGGATCCACTTTTGGCCTTTCGCTCTACTCACCCCTGGCGGCGAACCGACTCTATATCTCAAGCAATGTCAACAACCTCCTCAAAAGAAGCACCAGACACTCTCTCTCTAGTTAGAAGAATCTGCAGCTGATATGTGAGGCCATCAGTGAACCTCCTAATCCTCTCCCTATCTATGGGAACCAGCCAGATAGCATGATGGGCCAACTCAGAGAATCTCAGCTCATACTGCATTACAGTATCATCTTGACGCGACAGCTCAAACTATCTGCGCAGCTTCTCTCTGTGGGACTGCGGCACATACTTCTCCAGGAAGAGAATGGAGAACTGCTGCCAGGTAAGGGGCACTGCACCAACCGGCCTATGCCTCTCATAAGCCTCCCACCAAGTGAAGGCAGCTCCGGAGAACTATAAAGTAGTGAACGAAAAATACCCGTTGTACGGAGGATCCTCTGACACTTATCCAAGAAACCCTAGGCATCCTCGCGCTCTGAACCATTGAAAGTCGGAGGCTGAAGTCTACCGAACCTCTCCAATCTACGTTACTCATCCTCAGGCATGGCAGGAACCACATTGTCTTGAGCAGCTGCAACCGGCGGGGCTGGTGGTGCCCCTGGTGTCTGAAGTCCCTAAACAACCTGCTCGGGTGCGCGGGCGGCTGGAGTCTGAGTGCTTCCCCCAGCCTCGGAAGTGGCTGCTGTAGTAGAAATAGAGACTGCCTGAGCAAGACTGGTGCACACTGTCAGAATCTGAGCTAAGGTGTCCTGAAGACCTGGAATCACGAAGGGCACAGCTGGTGCCTGAGCTGGTCCCGCTAGTGCATCCACAACAGGGACCTGATCATGTACTGGGGCAACTAGTGGATCTGCAGGTGCTGCCCTAGCGGCTGTGCGGACTACCCTTGCCCCTACCACGGCCTCGACCGCGACCTCAGCCCCTCGCGGCCCCAACTGGTGGTACTGGTTGCTGTCTATCCTGGCCGGTAGCACGTGTCCTCAACATCTGTGAGAGAATAGAATAACAGAAGTTTAGTTACCAGAATCAACAGATTCGCACGACAAGAATTCAAGAATGTGAAGTTTCCTAAGGGTTCTGCAGCCTCTCGAAGATAAGTACAGACATCTCTGTACCAATCCACAATACCCTACTAAACCCACTCATGATTTGTGAGACCTATGTAACCTAGGCTCTGATACCAACTTGTCACGACCTTAAACTCAAACCTGTCGTGATAGCGCCTATCAATAGTACTAGGCCAGTCGACTATCATAATACTACAATAATTCATCAAGAGTATGCCAAAAGACATCTTGGTTAGCAGAATTTCATAAAGGAATTAAGAGCTGAACTCAAAAGAAATAGAAATGCGGAAAGTAAAGCCACAAATATCGGGGGTTTCACTGAGACATGAGCCACAGCTACAGGGTGCCGAAACCTATTAAATCACATCCGGATGACCTCAAATTTTGCACACAAGTCAAAAATGACACAACAAACCTACTTCAACTTCCGAAATTCCATTCCGACCCTGATATAAAAATTTCCACTATCGGCCAAGATCGCCAAAATTCCAACTTTCGTCAATTCATGCCTCATTCTATCACGGACCTTCAAATCACATTTCGGATGTGCTCCCTAAGTCCAAAATCACCTAACGGAGCTAACGGAATCATAAAAATTTAGATCCGAGATCGTTTACATATAAGTCAACATCCGGTCAACTTTTCCAATTCAAACTTTCTCCTAAGAGACTAAGTGTCTCAATTTACTCTAAAGCCACTCCGAACCCGAACCAACTAACCCGGTAAGTCAAAATACAGCTAAAGAACACAAAAGAAGGAGGAAATGGGGGAACAGGGCTATACTCTCTAAATGGGTACCCAAAACTTGCCTTCTCCTATCTCATCGTGTTTTCTCTAATTACTGTTGTCTCCCATACCTTTTTCTTCAGTTATTGTTTCTTAAACATGTAATGTTGTGGTACCTAAAGGTAGATTGGCAAAAGCTGATTTGCAAAAGCTGGTTTGAAATTATAAGTAAATACCTTTTGGGGTTCAAGTTATTCTACTTTTCGATTTCCAATCTATATTCTAGTTGTAGTTCAAAACTTCAATATCTGATTTCTGCGATCGAACAACTATTTCCTCATATTGGGAACAGATATGACTTAAGTCAAATTTCATATGTATTAATATGACTTAAGTTTTTCGTATTTTTAAACCATATGGCAACCTAAAAATAACACATAATTGCATTATTTTTAGCTACGTAATTGTTTGTATCATAATTAGAGTTTGCTCGAAATTGCATTAAAAGTCAATATTGAGTTACTGATTTAACTTTGTTTCTTTTCCTCTTTCTCTAATAATACTAATGTTTATTTGTATATTTCTTTTGTATGTCAAACCATGTGAAGAAAATATGGATATCTCTTAAAGCAAACTTGGATCAAAGTTCAATTGTAAAAATATTTGTTTAGATGATTGATAAGTGGGGATTTTGACTACGTATTAGCACCTTTTTTCTTTTGTTTTAGTCCAAAAGCGCTTAATTGTGTTCCCGTAAACTGATGAAATGTGCTTAATTGCAGAAAAATTGGAAAATGAGCTCCCAAGATGAAATCCAAATCAAGAAGGAGTGATCTAAACTCAAGGACAAAAACAGGCACAGAAGCTCAGAAGTGTGGACCGCAGATTATCATCTACGGCTGCAGGATGTGAAGAAATGCCCATCAGAGAAGTGTGAAAAGTGCGGTCGTAGAAGAACAGCTAAGCTACCGCAGTCACATTTGTGTGGATCGCAGAAGAGCAAGGTGCGGTCGCAGACACATTTGTGCGGACCGCAGAAAGAGAGAAGTGCGGCCGCATTTCAGAATTATGTGGTCGCAGGTTTTCCAATCCTGTTAGGCTGAAGCAAAGTGTGGACCGCACATGAAATTGTGCAGCCGCAGAACCTCCGAAAGGGCATTTTTGTCCGAAAATTTCAGCCCTGCATAAATAGAAGAGTTTCACTTTTTAAGGTTAAGTTTTGACATCAGCTGCTATAGTAAACGATTTTCTTTACTCTCTTTAGTAGTTTTTGCTATTTTGAGCTTTTTGAATATAGATTTCATCATTTAATTATCAATATGGGTTTAATTATCATTTCTTCTTCTATTTTTTCTATCTTAAGCATGAGTAGCTAGATTTTTACTAGGGTTGTGACCCAACTCTAGAGTCTAATCTTAATGGGTGTTTGATTTATTGCTTGTTTATGGTTGGATGTTTATTATTTAGCCTTGTTCTTGCTCTTAATTGTAGAATTAGTGGTTGCAAATATTAGTTCATGCCTATTTGATTTAGTCTCTAGTTGAGAAAAAGAGACTTAGTCTAGGAAAGTTTGGCTAACAAGAAATTGGGTCAATCGAGAGATTGATGGGCCCAATTAAAGGCTTGAACCTAGAGATAGTAAAACCCGACTTAAGCTTTTACCAACCGTTTTGTGCATCACCCATTTGGACTTAAAAAAGCCAAATTGGGTAAAGTCACTCGCTGACCGAGAGGTATTGAGTGGGTAACTGTGTTGATAGCTATAATACACCTCAACCAATAAAACAAGCTTTAAAGTATACAACCCATTAGGTAAACACCTAGGTGAAGGTCATAGCCCTAGGCCTTTTATATCATTTGAAAAATAACAACAAAAACAATTTCCTAGTTTCAATTGTTAGTTTGTAATCTTAGTTTAAATTAGACCTAGAAACAACCCAAGTTTGTGGAAGTGCAATTCGAGATAATTCAAGCTCATACACTATAGTATATACCCCTAAGTTCCATTCACAACTCTCTGTGGAAAATCGACCCCGACTCCTTGTTGGGTATTACTATTGTATTGATCGTTTTATAATCTTAAATAGAGGTGTGATTTGGACGAGATCACTGATTTATGTAAGACACATACAATATTCAAAGAGAAGAAATATTTCTCTCATTTAAGTATCTGTAAGGCAGATGTTGCTACAATTTCTGGTAGAGCCAAAGGGAACAATATTTATCATGGAGAATGCAATGTACTCCTCCAAGTCCAAGAGGAACTTGTTAAGTTTTAAAGATATCCACAGAAATAGATATCATATCGAGACATAGATGAGAATAATCTAGAATATCTCATGGTTACAAAAACTGTCTCTGGCCAAAAAAGGGTTATTGAGAATGTAATACCCCGTACATTTGGACTAGGTGATATTTTAGACATGTGAAGTCCTAGAGGGATGATTATGGGAGAAAATAGTTGTTTCAAAATCAAGATGGAAAGTGAGGTGCATAAGATTTGACAAAATCGACTAAGTTTGCAGAAGGTCTGTCTTCCAACAGGGTTTAGTGAAAATGTGTAAGGAACATGGGAAACCTCAAAGCATGAAAGTTGTAGGTCTTTGAAATATCTTTCCAACGATATATTATGGAGCTCGAACGGATCTCTCAGCAAAACGTTATGCGTATTTTACAGAATAGTATGCGCACCCTTAGCGCGCCCCGAGCGCGGACGCACTTCTTTTGAGGCAGTGTTACCACCATTTTGCGCGGTCAGTAGCGGGTCAGGACTACAGGTGCGCGGGCGCGCCATGGGGGGTTATTTTAAAGCCCTACTTCGTCCCCCACTGCCCCAAAACATAAAAACTTGCTCTAGAAAGGGAAACTCTCAAAAACCTAACTCCTTAAGGGTCCCTCCACCACCCAAGGTAAGTTCTAATGGTGATTCTAAGTTAATTTCAATTTACTAACATCTTATTAACATGGGTAAACCCTCTATATCATTAGATATTCTCTTGGGACATCATTGTTGAGAGAAGAAACCCTAGAACTCGAATTCAAGAAGATTGAACGTCAAGAAGGTAATATCTTCACCCTCTAATTGATTGTAGCGTTGGATTAATGATTGTAGACTACAAGTTCATGAGATATGAGTTGATGAATTTGATAGAAAAGCATGAACAATTATAGGTTTGGCTTGTTGATTATTGATTATTGGTTAAGGGTGTTGTTTATCTTATGGATAAAGAAGAATGACATTGATTATAAGAAATTTGAGATTTTAGAATTTATCTAGGATCAAGAGAATGGCTTGTTGGGCGTAGAAACACCATTAATAAGGACGATTAAGCTTTATGTCACCAAGTGTTTGAGAAAATGCTCAAGTGACTAAAACATGAGTATTATTGCTAATATGGAATCCCTTTGACTTGTATTGATATAGATTAAAGTTGAAAGGGTTGGCGAATGTTGTACTACGCTCAAGAGCAGGAAGTTAAGGTATGTGAGGCTAACTCTCTATGTTTGGGAATGTTAATGATTCTCCCTACACTACGTTTCTTTTACCACGTTACTAATTGCCTCAGAAATATAGTTAATCCTAGTTCCTTGAATAGTTGCGGAACTTCTATTCTCTAGCTTCATAACTCGTTCACCACTTTCATTCTGAACGTTGTGAGCTCAGTGCGTATTCAATATAGACTTGGGTTTGATCACCCCGAGTCTTAGTATAGATTACTCAGTATGCCATGAACAGTTGAAGTTTCAGTGTTCATAATCAGTTCAAGAATACATGTCTCAGTCTAGTCCTATTCAGTATTCTAGTATTATGTAACTCAGTGTGATCCAGTATTCCAATATTATGTAACTCAGTGTGACTCAGTATTTCACTATCATGTATTGCAGTTTGATTCTCAGTTCCTGAATGTTGAACACCTATATTTGGGCCTAAGGCCGTAGTTAATGCTTTATGCATCTTTGGGCCCGAGGCCGCAGTTTATGCTTTATGCATCTTTGGGCCTGAGGCCGTAGTTATGTATACGTATACTTGGGCCCGAGGCTGCAGAGTTGCACATATATATATATATATATATATATATATATATATATTGGGCCTGAGGCTGCAGTTTAAGATTCAGATAAACAGGTTGTTCATCATTCAGAAGAGGGAGTATTCATATCCTTACTTCCTTTATTCAGTTCAATTATTAGTTATCATTTCAGTGATCAGTTATCATTTCAGTTACCAGTTATCAGTTCAGTTATCAGTTATCATTTCAGTTTCAGTTTAAATAGTTATCATTTCAGTTATCAATTATCAATTCTCAGTTATCAGCTTAGTTTCAGTTTCAGCATTTATAATTCTTTCTTTCAGTTGCTTTACATACCAGTGCAATTCAAATGTACTGACGTCCCTTTTGCTCAGGGCATGCATCTCACGATGCAGGTACTGATTTACAAGTTGATGATTCAGAGCGCTAGGATTCTCGTACCAGCTATTTGGTGATCCCTAGTTCTTTCGGGGCATTATCATTACTTTATAGTCTTTCAACATTTACAGACAGTTAGTGTTTTCAGTACTTTATTAGAGGCTTCATAAACTAGAGTAATAGTTAGACAGAGTCTCAGGATTTTCATGTTAGCAATGTTGGCCAAATATATGTTTCAGACTTTTTTTAGTATTTCCGCACTTTGATTTATATCATCCAGACTTTCAGTATATCAGCATGTGTTAGTTTATCTTTCGCATTCAGTATGTTATGATATCACATGTTGATTCAGCCAGCCAGTTGGTTCGCTCGGTCACATGTAGTTAGGCACCGAGTGCCGTGTTACGTCCAGGCCCAGGTTCGGGGCGTGACAGAGAAGTTCCCATCTTTATTTTGTGGCCTGTATTGGACAAGAATTTGTGCAATTGAGGCACATTCTATCGTAAACCAAAAGGTTACTGATTCCAATACTTTTGTACTTTGGCATGATCGATTGGGACATCCTGTATAAATTATGGTGAGACGAATCATAGAAAACTCAAATGGGCATCCATTAAAGAATTTAAAGATTCTTTTAAATAATGAATTTTCTTGTACTTCTTGTTATCAAGGCAAGTTAATTATTAGACCATCACCAACAAAGGTTGGGCTTGAGTCACCTCCATTTTTGGAACGTATACAAGGGGAACGTATACAAGGGGATAACAAAATCACATATCCCTGCAGAGAAGGTTCCAATTCGTATTGATGTTCCTGTTGGATAATCTTCTAGTGTCATAGCTAATGAGTTAAAAGCACGCCTAAAGCGTGGCAGACCATTGTGTTCTAAGGATCGAAATCCTAGAAAAAGAAAAAAAATGCTCAAGATGACACTACAAAAAAGCCTCATCAAGAAATCCACAATTTAACCAATCCTGAGATTCATTAGGAAATCAATGAGCTTGAGACTCAAGAAAATAAGGAACTATCAGTAAACCCAATCGATATTGAGACAAATTTGAATCGAGTGGATGTAGTGATGGATTATGTCTTTGCATATAATGTTGCATCTAGCATTATGCAAGATAGTGAGGATCTTGAATCTCAATCTGTTGGAGAATGTCGACAAAGACGTGATTGGCAAAAATGGCAAGAAGCAATCTAATCCGAGTTGGATTCACTTGCGAAACGTGAAGTTTTTGGGCTTGTAGTCCAAACACCTAATGGTGTTAAGCCTGTTGGCTATAGATGGATCTTTGTACGTAAAAGGAATGAGAAAAATGTGGTACAAAAATATAAGGCACGCCTTGTTGCACAAGGATTTTTACAAAGACCTGGTGTCGATTATTGTAACGACCAGACCGATTGTTTTGAGCTCTAGCGTGTCGTTCAGCGGTTTGAGGCTATGAGTAGTTTAACCTCAGACATTATGACTTGTACGTGTAGTCGGAATTGAAACTTGGGGAGTTCGGAGTTGATTTGGAATAAGAATTCTCATTTCGGGAGCTTAAAGTTGGGAGAATCTGACTAAGGGTTGATTGTGAGTAAACAATCTAGGAATCAGGATTTGAAGGTTCCAACAGGTTCGTATGATGATTTCAGAGTTGGGTGTGTGTCCGGATTGGGTTTTGGATGACCCGGGAGCATTTCGGCGGCTATTGTGGAAGTTACATTTTGGGAAGAATTTCATAAATTTGGGTTGCAGTGCATTTCTGTGTTATCGATGTTCGTTCGAGATTCCGAGTTTGGGAATAGCTCCGTATGGTGATTCTGGTATTGGGGGCGTGTCCGGAAGTGAATTTGGAGGTTCGTAGGTCATTTTGGAGTCATTTGGCTAAAGTTAGAAATTTGAATGTTTTTTAGAAATTTGACCGAAAGTGGACTTTTTGATATCGGGGTCGGATTCCGATTCCAGAAGTTGGTGTAGGTCCGTAATGTCGAATATGACTTGTGTGTAAAATTTGAGGTCAATCGGATGTGATTTGACAGGTTTCGGCATCGAATGAAGATGTTCGAAGTTCTAAAGTTCATCAAGTGTGAAATGGAGTGTAATTCGTGATTTTAGCGTTGTTTGATGTGAATTGAGGCCTCGAGCAGGTCCGTGTTATGTTATGGGACTGGTTTGTGGGATTGGATGAGGTCCCGGGGGCCTCGAGTGAATTCCGGGTGATTAACGGATTGAATTTGGAGTTAGAAGAAGAATTGAGCAGCTGCCTTCTGGTGTAACTGCACCTGCGAGGCTTGGACCCAGGTGCGGAGCCGCAGAAGCGGCCCTGTGGTTGCATATGCGGTTTGGTGGGGGAGAGCTGGAACCGCAGATGCGGTCATCTCGCCGCAGAAGAGGGGCCGCACCTGCGGAAGAGAGGGCGCAGAAGCGGGAATGGGCTGGGAACCCTGGACCGCAGAAGCGGTATTTGGTCCGCACCTGCGGGCCCGCAGAAGCGGTCGTGTGACCGCAGGTGGGAAAGTCGCTTGGCTGTGAAGTGTTTTAAAAATGGGGTTTTGGCTCATTTTATCTCAAATCTTTCATGGGAGCCTATTTTTGGAGCAACTTGGGAGTGCCATTTTCACCACGAAGCATGAGGTAAGTGATTTGTGCTAGTTTTGAGTTAAATACATGATTATATACGGATTTGGACTGGGAATTTGAGGAAAACCTAGAAAATTGGTATTCTTGGATTTTGACCACGATTTTAGGCATGAAATTGAGGGTAAATTATATATTTGAGTTCGTGAGGTTATGGGTAAACTTTATCTTCGAAAAATTTCGGAATCCGGGCACGTGGGCCCGAGGGTGATTTTATCGACTTTTCGATCGGGGTTAGAAATTGTTATAAATTGGATTATAGTGAGTGTTTGAGCATATATTAATGGGTTTGCATGATTATTGGCTAGTTTTGGAGCGTTGTTCGTCGATTTGGGTCATCGGAATCTTGGGAGCCAGTTATGGAACTTTAGAGTGAGGTGAGTCTCCTTTCTAACCTTGTAAGAGCGAATTGTCCCCATAGATGAATTAATTGGTTATGAGCTTCTATTTGTGGGGGCTGCGTACGAAAAAGTGACAAGAGTCCGTTCGTAGCTACTATTATGCTTAAGTCCGGGTAGTCTAGGACCCGAAAGCATGCTATACTTGAAATATTTGTAACATTATTGACAATTTAAATTGCTTACATCATATCGAATTGGTAAATGAATTTTTAAAGAAATTAAACATCATTTTTCTTGACCGTTAAAGAGAAGTTGCCATTTCTTTGGGTAATTGTTTCCTTGCTGAATTCTTGATTGACTGTCTGATGTGTTTATTTATATTTGACCGCGTCGCATGTATGATTCGCGAGCGGGGTAATAGATGCATCTATGGTTCGCGCCATTCGACCCTCTGGCAGTGCACAATTTAAATATTTGTTTGATTGGGCCATAGACCTCGACATGATTTGCGCATACTAGTATTGCTTGACATGGAAATTTATAAATGATGTTGCCTCCC
Organism: Nicotiana attenuata; assembly: GCF_001879085.1. Lineage (NCBI taxonomy): Eukaryota > Viridiplantae > Streptophyta > Magnoliopsida > Solanales > Solanaceae > Nicotiana > Nicotiana attenuata. Next base: position 275,583 of record NW_017671334.1, read on the forward strand.
TGGCTTGAAATAAATGTATCAATGATGAAAATGAATTTGGAAAATTTCCTATTAATGAAATAATTGTTTACTTGCTTCATTCTATTGAGTTACAGCCGTTTTTATAAAAATCCTCGATTTACTATATTATCGGTATATTATGGAACCACTAGTAAGTGTCGAAGTCGACCTCTCGTCACTACTTCTTCGAGATTAGACGGGATACTTACTGGGTACACATTGTTTTTGTACTCATACTACACTTGCTGTGCATTTTTGTTGCACAGGCACATGTATGTCTAGTGGCCTAGTTTGGCGCAGCTGCATGGTTGATACGGAGACTTAGGTGAGCTGCACTCCTCGAGACGACCCGCAGCCAGTAGAGTCTCCTTCAGAGTACTGTATTGTATTTTCTCTACTGTCCAATTTGTATTCTGAACGGTTATTGTATTACATTATTTCCTAGAAATTGCTCATGCACTTATGACACCGGGTTCTGGGATGATTATGGGATTATTCAGTATTAAGTTTGTTAAAGACATAATTATTATTTCAGTGAATTTCACTATTTATTATTTAATGTATAAAAGAAATGATTTCAATAAATACTAAAATGGGAATCTAATTAACTTTTTGGTGTTGGCTTGCCTGACAATGGTGTCCGGCGCCATCACGGCCCTTAGTGGATGTTGGGTCGTGACAACATGGTATCAGAGCACTAGGTTCCTGTAGGTCTCACGAGTCATGAGCAGGTCTAGTAGAGTCTTGCGGATCTGTACGGAGACGTCGGTACTTATCTTCGAGAGGCTACCGGGCTATTAGGAGAACTTCCCTTCTTGATTCCTCATTGTGCAATTTGATTCCTTTGAGGCTTATGTCTTCGTTTCTTTTCCATTCAATCTTATGCGACGCGAAGCGCTTATTATAAATTGGGAATTGGAGAATGGTAATGGTACTACAGATGTGGTGCGGGATGTTTCTCCCTGCGTAGTTGTTTGGGCTATTGTAGTCGCCTTGTGGAAGGATATTCTATCATTTCAGCTCGGTAGCTATACTTCTGAGAATTTTGAGGCTATGCACAGGTTGCTATGATGCTCATGAACAGTTATCGCGCAGTACTGATGTGATGGTAGGATGCTTGCCTATGCGTCGGGGCAGTGAATGACTTGAAAGAAGGTCTACTCAGAGCATGATTCAGAGATTCGGTATGTTATTTCCGACGGAGGAAAGGCAATCGGACTATAATTGTTCAGGTTTGGGTTGATGGAGAAACGAGACTTGGTATTTTCGAGCATGGTGGAACTTTCATCTGCGATGTGGTGTCATCGTCCTTGATTGAATGTGCGGAGTTCGCCAGTGTTATGGTCTTCTTCGATTCGCCTTTGGGGCAGGGTATTGTGAAATAGAGTCGGGGAAGCGGCTCTCAGAGATTGCAATATGCAGTGATTCAAGATTTAGTCAGTGTTTCTGGTGTCAATAGCTTGAGAAAGATGATCTTCGGAAAGGTTTAAAGTTAGTAGCGATCTATTGGTTCGAGTGCTACAGAGATTGATTTTTTATTTAAGGCAACAATTGGGCAGCAAAGGATGAGGAAGGACATGTGGGAAGTGTCATGTGGCGATTAAACTTCTAGAAGGCCAAGTGTGGGAAACAGGAGTCGAGTAGTTGCTTAAAGGAGTGAGTTTGACCAAAGTGGGAGAGTGGCAGAGTAGCATATGGGTTCAGTGGCAGGATAACTACACACCTTGAGGAAACGTTTAGAGTGATTTGGGAAATTTTAGTGGACAGTGATTGGGTCCACGAGCTTAATTTGAAATATTAGCTATTATACGGCGGGATATTTGATGCAACAGAAAGGGAGTTGCTTGATACGAAGAAGGATGCAATATAACTTTGAATTGGAAGATATTGTCGCACATTTAGTTGATGTCCATAAGAAGTGAACGGACTAGTACAGTTGGTGAATGAGCACGGGCTGAGGATATGTTGTTGATGTCGTAGTGATTGTACCCCGTGCAACGACGTTGGAAGATGTTGGCATGTAATTTCCACAAGGGGGTTATCTCTTGTGAGCAGGTCAGCGGTCGCATGATTGGCGAAGCCTCTGCGAAGTATTTTATTGACTATCAAGTAAGAAGTCGAATATGTGAATGTTGCTGGAGATTCAAAGTGTTCATGAAATTCTAACCGAAGGATTTCGAGGAATTTGGCGGTTTGATTGCGCAAGGTTATGTCAATAGGAGATAAAGAATCTTGGTGGGTTCCAAAGTTATTTAACAGGTAGCTCCAAGCTAAGTGGGAGAGTCCCACCGCCTACAATTGGATTGCATGGTTATCTACTTGTAAGGTTTTTGGCTATCGGCATAATGGCGAGTTATTTCAGCTAAGGGAAAAGAACATAAGTGGTAATTTGAGCAAAGTAATTGATAATGGTGTGCTATAGTTGGCCTTATTGACTCATGTTCAGGCTTTGGGAAGATTCAGGATTTATGCTTCGTACAGAGGTGATTTACAAGGGAAGTGATTCAATTGGGTGCTTCATTGAGATGGGTGTTCATGTGCCAGCGGAGCCTTGGAGTTGATTATATTCGGGACCAAGACAGAGTGGGTGACTCTCAACAACGGTCCTAGTGAATTCAAAGGTCAAAAATGCGGTGCCTAAGGATTCAAGCCCGCAGTATGGTTAAGAATCGAGCTTTTGTAGCAGATTATGATAAGAGGCTCGAAATGTTCTATGATATTTTTGACTTGTAGTGTAGCACTGGGAGGAAAAAGAGAAAAAGACTTAGGATTCATAGAGGAATTATCAGAATGGGTGTATCAATTGAAGATGCGAATGTGCATGCAAGAAGGGTATGAAATGGTTCGTGGGATTGGAGACAGCATGGTCTCGTGATACAAGGCCACTCGGGATGAGTGCGGACTGAGTGTGTTATGTGTTGAATGGATTTATTATTATTTCTAAGGCAATCAAGGATAAATTGGAAGACGTTTGATTGGTTAGCCATAGTTGAATTGACATATCGGTGGTAGTGATCAGTTCCTTCAGCGTGATTAAGTTATGAATATGATTTGTGACGGTACGTGTGAGTCTTGAAGACCGTCGTAATTGATTTTATCTAGAAGTATTCAAGTATTATGGCATGTTATGTGTAGGCGGATCTCGGAAGGGTTATAGTGGTTTAGACCACTACTTGAGGATTGGAATGTCCTACGTTTATGAGAAGTTACTTGCGTGTTGCTATGGTTCTCTTGGAATGAGTTAAGTAAAAAGTTTCTAGGTGATGAAGTGTTTACCCTATTAGTGGTTCAGGAGTTATGATGAAATTCTGGCGCTATCACATATTGGCATGTTAGGTGTAGTGAGCGGTATGAAATTTGGAACTGAGGATCAAGGTTGTGGTTCAGTGTTGACAAGTATGTCACAAGCTCGGATGAGCAGTAAAAGCATTGGGATGCTTAGAGGAAGCTGGTATTGTCTTTAGCGTCACCTGAGATTGGTGTTTCTGTAGGAGGCTTTGCATCTTGGTTACAGATTCTTGTTATGCTTTACAGCGTTAGTGCGGCCGGTGGTATGGATGTGCAGACTTGTTATCTGGTGCGGAAGGTCGTGGGAGCGTGTCTCACGGGGAGATTGTATGAGTGTGACATGTAGTCACTTGATTGATTGGGAATTTAAACCAAGTATGAAGATTGTGGTAATATCGCTAATTTGAGAATTTATGCCTAAAAGGCACTCGGTTTATTGGGTTGTGGATTGTGGAGGTTTGCTCTGGTTATGATGGTTGTTCTTGTGAGTTATAGGAAAAATGGGTATTTATGGACCCTTGAAAGGTTATTTGCCTACAACGGTGCGATCAGAATAGGCTTCAGGTCTGTGGATGGATTTAAACATGAAGGTGGGCTCTATATCAGGCCGGATGTGTTCACTTCAGCATAGTGCTCCTTATGAAGGAGTATTCGAACATTGGATGTTATTTCGTCGTCGGCTATTTCATGTAATACTATATGGTGTCGTGTGAGTTGTGAAACGGCTTGATAAATTTCTTATGTGTTGAGGTTCTGCGTAGCGATGGTTTTATGTGAGCAGGATGGCTCTTGAGATTCAGGTCATATATCGCACCTCAGTTATGCTTGAGTTTTGTAGCTTATGGCGCTATATGTCTCCCCAAGGATGGTATTATGCACTTAGCGTGCTTGTGGGCGATATTCAGTATTTAGTAGTAGTGAGAAATTTAGCTCGGTGTGTATCTCCTTATGTGAGTTCTATGTGAGGATCGGGTGGTACGCTGCCACGGGTATATTGTTTGGATCGGGTTGCATGCCACAGCAGTATGATGTTAAGTACAGTTTTCTATATTCTAATTTGTGTGTATTTTGTTTTCCATTTTCTGAGGAAAGTTCATATTAGCTGCGTGAGTTGAGTAGTCCCTTCCAGAGTTCATCTTCCTTATATATCACGTTCGAGTTGGTAGCCTATTAGCACATTCTGGCATCATATGAGACTTTTGGTCATGTCTGGGGTGGCTTATTTCCTGAGCAGTTCGTACTGGGTGAGACAAGATTATTGGATCTAGGATTAGTGCGATCGGATTATATGAAGTATATTAAAGAGCAAATACTATTATTTGGTTCAGAATGAGGTAATGGTTCTTGTCAGGAGTATAGCCTCAATGATTTGTTGACTCGGCAGTTGGTTATGAATTTCTACACGTCTCTTCAGTCGTGGCGGTATTTTAAGAGTTGGAACAAGACTTATATATGTCATGAGGTGCATTGTGAGCATCAGATTCAGGAATGTCGGTTATTATGATCAGAGAATGTTATTATGGTCCTGTGAATGATGTGGTGCATGGTGAGAATTCAGCAAAGGTATGCATTCATGTTCTGGTAAATCGTGTAGTGATTGATACGGTGTTCGTATGTTGGAAGTGGGCCTAGCAGAGAATTCTGGATGTTGGAATTGGGCTCTAAGTCTTATTTGCCTAAATAAAAGGGAATATCTTCAGATTTACTCAAGCTAATGTGCCCATCTGACTTGTGGTAGCACGGGTAGGTGTATGTGGTGTTAAACAGTGATTTCGGACAACTCCAGTGCAGTTATTAGCACGTTCGAGGACGAATGTATGTTTAAGTGGGAGAGAATGTAACAACCCGACCGGTCGTTTTGAGGTCTAGCGCGTCGTTCAGCGGTTTGAGGCCATGAGCAGTTTCACCTTAGGCATTATGACTTGTACGTGTAGTCGAAATTGAAACTCGGGGAGTTCGGAGTTGATTTGGAATAAGAATTCTCATTTCGAAAGCTTAAAGTTGGGAGAATTTGACTAAGGATTGATTTTGAGTAAACAATCTCATAATCGCGATTTGAAGGTTCCAACAGGTTCATATGATGATTTCGGAGTTGGGTGTATGTCCGGATTGGGTTTTGGATGACTCGGGAGCATTTCGACACCTATTGTGGAAGTTAGCATTTTGGGAAGAATTTCATAAATTTGGGTTGCAGTGCATTTTAGTGTTATCGATGTCCGTTCAGGATTCCGAGTCTAGGAATAGCTCCGTATGGTGATTCTGGTATTGGGAGCGCGTCCGGAAGTGAATTTGGAGGTTCGTAGGTCATTTTGGAGTCATTCGGCTAAAGTTAGAAATTTGAAGGTTTTTGAGAAGCTTGACCGGAAGTGGACTTTTTAATATCGGGGTCAGATTCCGATTCCGGAAGTTGGAGTAGGTCAGTAACGTTGAATATGACTTGTGTGCAAAATTTGATGTCAATCGGATGTGATTTGACAGGTTTCGGCATCGAATGAAGAAGTTCGAAGTTCATAAAGTTTAAAATGGGGTGTGATTCGTAATTTTAGTGTTGTTTGATGTGAATTGAGGCCTCTAGCAGGTCCGTGTTATGTTATGGGACTAGTTTGTGGGATTGGATGAGGTCCCGGGGGCCTCGGGTGGATTTCGGGTGATTAACAGATCGAATTTGGAGTTAGAAGAAGAATTGAGCAGCTGCCTTCTGGTGTAACCGCACCTGCGAGGCTTGGACCGCAGGTGCAGAGCCGCACGACCTCGGCATGATTTGCACATGCTTGTATTGCTTGACTTGCAAATTTATAAATGATGATATTGCCTCCCTGGCTTGAGATAAATGTATAAATGATGAAAATGAATTTGGAAAATTTCCTATTAATGAAAGATTTGTTTACTTGCTTCATGATATTGAGTTACAGCCATTTTATAAAAATCCTCGATTTACTATATTATAAGTATATTATGGGACCACTAGTAAGTGTCGAACGATCTCTCGTCACTACTTCTCCGAGATTAGACGGGATACTTACTAGGTACATGTTATTTTTGTACTCATACTACACTTACTGTGCATTTTTGTTGAACAGGCACATGTATGTCTAGTGGCCTAGTTTGGCGCAGCGGCATGGTTGATACAGAGACTTAGGTGAGCTGCACTCCTTGAGACGACCCACAGCCAGCAGAGTCTCCTTCAGAGTACTGTATTGTATTTTCTCAACTATTCAATTTGTATTTTGGACAGTTATTGTATTACATTGTTTCCTAGAAATTGCTCATGCACTTGTGACATCGGGTTCTGGGATGATTATGGGATTATTCAATATTAAGTTTGTTAAAGACATCATTATTATTTCAGTGAATTTCATTATTTATTGTATAATGTATAAAAGAAATGGTTTTAATAAATACTAAAATGGGAATTTAATAACTTCTTGGTGTTGGCTTACCTGACAGTGGTGTCCGACGCCATCACGACCCTTAGTGGACTTTGGGTCGTGACAATTATGAAGAGACATATTCACATGTTATAGATGCAATAACATTTCGTTATCTCATTAGTTTTGCTGTTCATAAAAATCTTGACATGCATTTAATGGATGTGGTTACAGTCTACCTTTATGGCTCACTTGATAATGAGATATACAAGAAAATTCCTGAGGGATTTAAAGTGCCTGGCGCAGATAATTCAAAGTCCAGGAAAATATTTTTAATGAAATTGCAATGGTCTTTGTATGGTCTAAAGCAATCAGGAAGAATGTTGTATAACCGCCTTAGTGAGTATTTATTAAAGGAAGGTTATATAAATGATGTCATTTGCCTATGTGTTTTTATAAAGAAAACAACATTGGAATTTGTTGTACTTGACGTATATGTTGCTGACATAAACCTTATTGGAACTCCTATATAACTCCAAAAGGCAATTGATTATTTAAAGAAGGAATTCGAGATGAAAGATCTCAGAAAGATAAAATTATGTCTCGGTTTGCAAATTAAACATTTGGCAAACAAGATTTTTGTTCATCAATCTGCCTATACAGAAAAGGTATTGAAACGGTTTTACATGTATGGAGCACATCCATTAAGTACTCCGATGGTTGTTCGATCACTTGATGTGAATAAGGATCTATTCTGACCTCAATAAAAGAATGAAGAGCTACTTGGTCCTGAAGTACCATATCTTAGTGCGATTGGTTCACTAATGTATCTTGCTAATACAACAATGTCTGACATAACTTTTTCAGTTAATGTCTTAGCAAGATATAGATCTGCTCCTACAAGGAGACATTGGAATAGAATCAAACACATATTGCAGTATCTAAAAGGGACTACCGATATGGGCTTATTTTATGAAAATAATTGCAGTCCCGATTTTGTTGGTTATGCCGATGCTGGGTATTTACCCGACCCACACAAGGCTCGATCTCAAATAGGCTGTGTGTTTACCTATGGAGGCACTGCCATATCTTGGCGATCGACTAAGCAATCAATCGTGGCTACTTCATATAATCATGCTGAGATAATTGTTATTCATGAAGTAAGTCGAGAATGTGTGTGGTTGAGGTCTATAATACATCTTATTCGAGATAAATGTGGTTTGGAATGTGACAAACTACCCGCGATTTTGTATGAAGACAATGCAGCATGCATAGCCCAATTGAAGGGAGGATTTATAAAAGGAGATATGAGAAAGCACATTTCACCGAAGTTATTTTTCACACATGAGCTTCAAAAGAATCGTGATATCAATGTGTAACAGATTCGTTCAAGTGATAATATGGCTGATTTGTGCACCAAATCTCTACCGACGTCAACCTTCAAGAAGCTAGTGCACAAGATTGGGATGCGAAGGCTCAAGGAAGTGAATGATGCTCTCATCAGGGGGAGCTAATACGCGTTGCACTCTTTTTCTCTTACAAAGTTTTGTCCCACTGGGTTTTCCTTGCAAGGTTTTAACGAGGCAACCAAAAGACGTATTATTTAATATGTGTACTCATTTTCCTTTACTAGAATTTTTTTCCTACTGGGCTTTATTTTAGTTAAGGTTTTAACGAGGCATATTACGTATTGAGTAGACATTCAAGGGGGAGTTTTATTAATAGAATTGTACTTAGAGTGAATGTCTATCTTTTAGAGAGTTTGTTACTTTGTGGCTAAGTTATTATTCCCTCTATAAAGAGAGGGGCTTTACCCCATTGTAAATCATCCCAAAATTCAATAAAAATTACCTCTATCTTTCCTTGCAATATTATTCTTTCCCTTATTGTTTTATTTCAATTCTATCAATCTTGTTAAATTGTTTGCAGATTCACCGTATTGTCATGTTTTCAAAGTTTCACTCATTACTACACCTCTTTTATGAATTCAAAGCTATAAAAAAATATTTCAAAACAACGGCATACAAGTCATGACAAATGCAATCATAACCGTAGAAATAAAACCAAAACCACATGTCTACTAATGTGTGCCAAGACCTGGTATCACAGGTGTATGGGCTACTAGTAGAATATACAAAAGATTTCTAATCTACTGCCTGAAATGAAATATACAGAACAATAAGCAAAAGAAAGACTTTGGCTGCTGCAGAACGGCTCGGAAGGGCAGCTCACCGTGTAGTCTCGTGACAAGAGTCAAGTATGTACGCCAGACTGATATCCAGATGCACCTGCCTCAAATCCTGCACATTTAAGTACAGAAGTGTAACGTGAGTACATAAATAACATGTACCCAGTAAGTATCCAGTCTAACCTCGAAGAAGTAGTAACGAGGGTCGACTTTGACACTTACTATACGCTAACAATAAGATGTCAAAATAATAATTAAGCGTGAGTTACATAAATATAACATAGAACTCAAAAAAGGCATAATAAGCACTTTTTCTGCTAAGAATATATCCCAAGTTTACTTTCTATCATTTAACAATTTATGTCTCAAGTAAATGAACAATATCAACTATAAATGGATATCAAAGATTTATCATGCGCAAATTATGTCGAGGTCGTACGGCCTGATCAAATATAATATTTAAACTGTGCACTGCCGAGGGTCGAACGGCACGAACTATAGATGCATCTATCTGCTACCGACGCGTTCGGCCCGCTCCACAAATAGAAAATATTTAAGGGAAACACAAATTCTCATTAACAGTCAATGTTCCATTCACAAGTGAATTTAACCTTTTACAATTTTTTTATCACTTTCCAATATGACTTAAGCAATTAAATTAACAAGTAGGGGTGCAAACATTTCAAGTATAGCATGGTATGGGTCCTAGGTCTACCCGGACAATAGCATAATTAGTAGCTACGTGCGGACCCTCATCACCTCGTATGTACGTAGCCCCCACAAATAAGAGCACATATTAATATAATTCAACTATGGGGTTAATTTCCCTCTTACAAGGTTATAAAAGAGACTTACCTCATCTCAAAGCCTATTTTCCGGTCCAAGATTGTGCTGAAACCTTCAAATTCGGTGCCAAATGACTCGAAACTAGTCAAATATTATATAAAATAATTAATAAATATTTAAAAGTTCATATCCTAACTATCAAAGTGATTTCCCAAGCCTATTTGAAGAATCCCTAAAATTCATCATCGGACCACGTGCCCGGATTTCGGAAATTTCGAAGAAAGTTGTTACCCATAACCTCATGAACTCAAATATATAATTTTTACTAAATTCCATAACAAATTTCTTGGTTAAATCTCATTTTTATCAAAAACCTAGGTTTTCACCTAAACCCATGATTTTCACTAATTTACATGTTATAATCTATCCATAAACTAAGTATTTAACTCACATTGTGTAGAAATAACTTACCTCAAAGTGCTAAATGAAATCCCCTCTCTAAGAGCTCCAAGAATCGCCCAACAATGGAAGAAAATGAGCCAAAATAGCCTTAGTCCCATTTTAAAAGACACACTGCCTTCAGATGTTCCGCACCTGTGGAAAAATCCTCGTAGGTACCCATTTCCCTTACCTGGCCAAGCTCTGCATCTGCGGACAAAAGGATCGCTTCTGCGCGCCTTCCGCACCTGCAACCATTGTCTCGCACCTATGCTCACGCAGGTGCGCCAAAACTTCTGCACCTACGGATGGCTGGGCTTCCCTCACTGGTTCGCATCTGCGGCTCGTGGCTCGCACGTACGGCTGGCCAAGAGTTAGGTGCGATTATAGCAGCAGCTGGGAACTTGTGTTGTTGCTCCCAAGTTCTAACTTGGTCCGAGCCTCATTCGATTAGCACCTGAGGCCCCCCAGGCCCCGCCCGAACATACCAACAAGTTTGAAATCATAAAACGGATTCGCTCGAACTCTCGGAACGCACCAAACAACGCTAAAACTAAGAATCACATCCCAGACCAATTGAATCAAAACTATGAACTTCAAGTTCTTCAATTTACTCCCAATGCGCCGAAACGTACTTAAACTACTCAGAATGATACCAAATTTTGCGTGAGAGTCTTAAATGACATTACGAAACTATTTGTGGTCTCGGAATTTCATTCGGACCTCAATATCACCAGAACCTACTCCAAACCAAATTTAAAGAACTTCAAAAACCTTCAAAGAACCAACTTTCACTATTAGGCGTCAAAACGCTCCCGGGTCATCCAATACCCGATCCGAACATACGCCCAAGTCCGAAATCATCATACGAACCTATTGGAACCGCCAAATCCTGATTCCAAGGTCATTTGCTCAAAATGTTGACCGAAGTTAAACTTAGCCTTTTTAGCCAACCTTAAGGAACTAAGTGTTCCGATTTCAACCCGAACCCTACCAACTCCCGAACTAACCATATCCGCAAGTCATAAAATAGTAAAAGCACGTATGGGAAGCCTTATTTAGGGGAACGGTATTCTAGAAAGCAGAACGATCTATCGGGTCGTTACATTCTCCACCTCTTAAACAATTGTTTGTCCTCGGACGAGTTTAGAATCATACCTGGAGTGCTGGATAAGTGTGGATATCTGCTCTGCATGTCCTCCTCGGACTCCCAGGTCGCCTCCTCAACTAGTTGGCCCCTCCACTAAACCTTTACCGCAAAAATCCTCTTGGATCTCAACTGGCGAAACTATCTAGCAACAATGGCAACTGGCTCCTCCTCATAACCCAAGCTCTCATAACACATGTGACAAGTCGGCGTGATACATCCGGAGCATAGAAACGTGAAAAATCGGATGAACTCCCGATAGGCTGGGAGGTAAAGCAAGCTCATAAGCAACCTCCCCAACTCGTCTCAACACCTCAAATGGGCCTATAAACCTTGGGCTCAACTTGCCCTTCTTCCCAAATCTCATGATCCCCTTCATTGGCAAGACTTTCAAGAGAACCTTCTCGCCCACCTTAAATGATAAATCACGCGCCTTCTGATCTGCGTAACTCTCCTGTCTGGACTGTGCTGTGCGAGTCGCTCCTGAATCAACTTTACCTTTTCCAGGGAATCCTTCACCAAATCAGTACCATATAACGTAGCCTCGCCAGGCTCAAACCACCCAATTGGAGAACGACATTGCCGACCATATAAAGCCTCAAATGGAGCCATCTCGATGCTGGATTGATTACTGTTGTTGTAAGCAAACTCGGCCAAAGCAAGAATCGATCCCACTGCCCTCTAAAGTTCATCACACATGCTTTGAGCATGTCCTCCAGGATCTGAACTGTCCGCTCCGACTACCCATCGGTCTGTGGATGAAATGCGATGCTGAGCTCTACACGGGTCCCCAACTCACTCTGTACGGCTCTCCAGAAATGAGAAGTAAACAGAGGGCCTCTATCTTATATAATGGAAACAGGCATACTATGCAACCGGACTATCTCCTGAATATAAATCTGGGCCAACCTCTCTGAAGTATACATAGTCACAACTGGAATGAAGTGTGCCGACTTGGTCAACCTGTCAACAATGACCCAAACTGCATCAAACTTCCGCAAGGTCCGCGGCAACCCAACTACGAAGTCCATAGTAATGGCGCTCCCATTTCCACTCTGGTATAGTCATCTGCTGGAATAGGCCACCTGGCCTCTGGTGCTCATACTTAACCTGCTGGCAATTTAGGCACCTAGCTACATACTCAACTATGTCTTTCTTCATCCTCCGCCACCAATAATGCTGCCTCAGGTCGCGATACATCTTCGTAGCACCTGGATGAATGGAATATCGAGAACTGTGTACCTCCTCTAGAATCCTCGCTCTCAAGCCATCGATATTAGGAACACATGGACGACCCTGGAATCGCAGAACACCATCCTCGCTGATAGAAACCTTCTTGGCACCACCCTGCAGTACCATCTCTCTAAGAACCATCAAATGCGGATCATCAAACTGCCGAGCCTTGATCTGCTCCAATAGTGAAGACTGGGCAATGATGCATGCAAGAACTCGGCTGGGCTCTGAAATATCCAACCTAACAAGTCTATTAGCCAAGGACTGAATGTCCAAATCTAGTGGCCTCTCCTCTGCTGAAATGAATGCCAAGCTACCCATACTCTCTGCCTTTCTTCTTAAAGCATCCGCGACTACATTCGCCTTGCCCGGATGATAAAGAATGGTGATGTCATAATCCTTCTGTAACTCAAGCCATCTGTACTGCCTCAAATTGAGATCCCTTTGCTTGAACAAATGCTGCAAGCAGCGATGGTCTGTGTAAACCTCACAGGACACACCATAAAGATAATGCCTCCAGATCTTAATAGCATGAACTGTCGCGGCTGACTCTAGATCGTGCATAGGGTAATTCATTTCATGGATCTTTAACTGACGTGAAGCATATGCAATAACTCGCCTTTTTTACATCAATACATATCCTAAACCGACGCGTGAAGCGTTGCAATACACAGTATAGATCCCCGAATCGGATGGCAACACTAGAGCCTGTGTTGTAGTCAAGGTTGTCTTGAGCTTCTAAAACCTCGCCTCAAACTCATGGAACCAACGGAACAGAGCACCCTTCTGGGTCAATATAGTCAAAGGTGATGCAATGGATGAGAAGCCCTCCACAATCGGCAATAATAACCTGCTAACCCCAAGAAGATCCTGATCTCGGTCACCAAAGTGGGATGAGGCCAACTCTGAACTGCCTCATTCTTCTTGGGATCCACCTTAATACCCTCACCTGATACAACATGGCCCAAGAATGCCACAGATCTAGCCAAAAATCACACTTAGAGAACTTAGCATATAGCTTATGTTCCCGCAAGGTCTGAAGCACCACTCTCAAATGTTGCTCGTGCTCCTCCATGCTACACGAGTAGATCAAAATGTCATCAATGAATACAATGACAAACGAATCAATATAAGGCCTGAACACCTTGTTCATCAAATCCATAAACGTCGTTGGGGCATTAGTCAAGCTGAAGGACATCACTAGAAACTCATAATGGCCATATCCAGTACAGAAAGCAGTCTTCGGAACATCCGAGTCCCGAATCTTCAACTGATGGTACCTTGATCTCAAGTCGATCTTAGAGAACACCCTAGCACCCTGCAACTGGTCAAACAAATCATCAATATGCGGCAACAGGTACTTGTTCTTAATGATAACTTTGTTCAACTGGCGGTAATCAATGCATATCTGCATACTCCCGTCTTTCTTCTTCACAAATAATACTGGTGCACCCCAAGGTGATACACTTGGTCTGACGAACCCCTTTGCTAGCAACTCCTCGAGTTGCTCCTTCAACTCCTTCAACTCTTTTGGAGCCATACGATACGGTGGGATAGATATAAGATGGGTACCTGGAACCAAGTCAATATAGAAATCGATATCACGATCTGGTGGCATGCCTAGAAGGTCAGAAGGAAACACATCAGAGAACTCCTGGACTACTAGTACTGAATCAATCGCCGGAGACTCTACGGTAGTATCCCGAACATAAGTTAGATAAGCCAAACAACCCATCTCGACCATGTGTCGAGCCTTCAGAAAAGAGATGACCCGAATAATGTACTGACATATGAACCCTTCCACTCCAATCTCGGTGTCGCTAAGGTAACAATCTTGGCATGGCAATCAAGGATGACGTGATAAGGGGATAGCCAATCCATGCCCAGGATGACCTCAAAGTCGGTCATATCAAAACAGAAGGTCCGCTCTAGTCTCATAACCACAGAATGTAACCACATAGGACCGATAGATCCGATCCACAACGACAGAATCGCCCATAGGAGTGGACACATAAACAGGAGTGCCCAAGGACTCACGAGGAATATCCAGGAAATGAGCAAATAGAGATGACACATATGAATAGGTAGACTCTGGATCAAATAATACCGAAGCATCCCTACCGCAGACAGAAATAATACCTGTGATCATGGCATCTGAGGCTACTGCATCTGGTCTGGCCGGAAAGGCATAGAACCTGGCTGGAACGCCGGCTGGCTGGCCCCCGCCTAACTGAACAGTAGCTGGCTAAACTCCCCCTACCTGGCCTCCACCTCTAGGACGGTCCCTACCCGCCTGCCCTCTGCCTCTGGGCGGCCGGACAGCTGGTGCTGTAATCATGGGCTACTGGCCCTGCTGCACTGCCTTGCCCCGAAGCCTAGGGCAGAATCTCGGCACGTGACTGAGATCTCTACACTCGAATTAACCTCTCTGTGCGGTGATCTGCTGCCCTAAAGTCTTACCCTGGTAGCCTGAATAACCACTGGAAGAACCCTGAATAGCTGGCGGGCGGTATGAACTCTCTGGTATAGCGCTGAAGTAGGCGCTGGAAGAACCCTGATAGCCTGAGTACCCACTAGAAGAACCCTGAATGGCTGGTGGGCAGTAAGAACTCTCTAGTATGGCGCTGAAATAGGGTCGCGCCAGAGCACCCTGAGGAGGTGGTGGTGCTGGATATGTGGGCCTGCTAGGCTGACCTCGTCCCCCAGCCGGGGCACCTCTGAACTCCCCAGAATAACGGACCCTCTTGTCCCTCTGCATCTGTTCACTACCCCTCTAAGGGTAACCCTCAAACCTCCGAGCTATCTCCACTACTAGCTGATAAGAAGCCCCCATCTCACCCTCCCGAGCCATAGTAGCCTGAATACCTGAGTACAACCCCGCAACAAACCTCCGCACTCGCTCTGCCTCAGTAGGAAGTATCATAAGTGCATGGCAAGATAACTCAGAGAATCTCGCCTCATAATCGGTCAGTGACATCTGACCCTGTTGGAGCTGCTCAAACTGAAACCGCAACTCTTCACCCTAAGAGGGTGGAATATACTTGTCAAAGAATAGGCGTGTAAACTGGTCCCAAGTCATGGGAGGAGAACCTACTAGTCTGCCAAGAAGATAAGACTGCCACCACCTACGGGCCTTGCCCTCCAGCTGGAAAGTAGTGAAATCCACTCCATGGGACTCCAATATCCTCATGTTGTGCAGTGTGTCCCTGCATCGATCAATAAAGTCCTAGGGATCCTCATGTCGCTCACCTCCGAAGACAGGAGGGTGTAGCTAGTCCATCTGTCCAATAGCTTCTTCGGCTCGCTGGCCGCAGCTGGTCTAGGCTCAGGTACGACTGCTGCTACTGGTTGGACCCCGCCCATGGGTAGTGCACCCGGAGTTTGATATACAGCAGCTGCATGCCTAGGAGCCTGAGCAGTAAGGGTCTGTGCTCCCCCTCCCGCCTGAGATGTGGCTGGGTCTGCTGGAAATAAACCAGCCTGAGTCATAGTATCCATGAACCGCAGCATACGGCCCATGACCTTCTGCGGCTCACCGGCCGCACTTGCGGATGGCTGGGCTGCCCTCACTGGTTCGCCTCTACGCCTCATGGCTCGCACCTGCAACTGGCCAAGCGGAGGTGCGATTATAGCAGCAACTGGGAGCTTCAGTTGTTGCTCCCATGTTCTAACTTGGTCCGAGCCTCGTCCAATTAGCACCTGGGGCCCCCGAGGCCCCGCCCGAACATGCCAACAAGTTTGAAATCATAAAACGGACTCGCTCAAACTCTCGGAACGCACCAAACAACGCTAAAACTAAGAATCACACCCCAGACCAATTGAGTCAAAACTATGAACTTCAAGTTCTTCAATTTACTCCCAATGCACTAAAACGTACCTAAACTACTCGGAATGATACCAAATTTTGCGTGCAAGTCTTAAATGACATTACGGAACTATTCCCGATCTCAAAATTTCATTCGAACCTCGATATCACCAAAACCTACTCTAAACCAAAGTTAAAGAACTTCAAAAACCTTCAAAGAACCAACTTTCACCATTAGGCGCCAAAACGCTTCCGGGTCATCCAAAACCTGATTCGAACATACGCCCAGGTCCGAAATCATCATACGAACCTATTGGAACCGTCAAATCCTGATTCCGAGGTCGTTTGCTCAAAATGTTGACCGAAGTCAAACTTAGCCTTTTTATCCAACCTTAAGGAACTAAGTGTTCCGATTTCAACCCGAACCCTTCCAAATCCCGAACTAACCATCCCCGCAAGTCATAAAACAGTACAAGTACGTACGGGAAGCCTTATTTAGGGGAACGGGGTTCTAGTAAGCAGAACGACCGGTCGGGTCGTTACAAGAAGAGTTACAAGAAGAAAACGAGTTACCATAAGAGCAGGAAAATAGAGGGAATATTGTTAAGTTAAGATATTTATTCTGTTACTTAAAACGCTTATACGAAGTTACAACAATATACATATATTAGCATAGCATAATCAAGAACTGACTCTTCTACTTAGGTACTAGTATTAGTACCCGCGCGGATGCGCGGACACAAATCATGTCAAATATTTAAGTTATTTGGATTGTATGTAAATAATCTTAATATTTACACTTTCTCAGTAAATATAGATAATCATTGGACATTAACTACATGAAAAAAATTAACCATTTCTTCTATATATTTTTCTTTTTTGATACCATTCTTGTCGGTGTCATTGGATCCTAAAAATAGTCATGAAGCAAAATTATAACTCATATTTATGGCAAAACAATCAAATGTTGAGACAATGAATGACTCTTTGGATAAGACTTAACTCTTTTACTACTACTTGTACTCTTATTTGGTGTGTTGATATCTCTTAAAAAATATTTCTTTCTTAAAATTTCAGTTTCTAAAACATTATTTTTCAACAATAATTATTTTTATAATAATGTAATTGAAAATATTATTCTTAATTCAAAACTCATTTTAGTTGGCTATCTAAATATATAAAAAATTCTTTAGCTAGTGAATTTTGTTTTACTCCATTTTGATATTTGACATTAACCATGTTAAATATCTGAGTTATTTGAATTATATGTAAATAACCTTAACATCTAAACCTTCTAAATAATTATAGATAATCGTCAAATATTAATTAAGAAACACTACATGAAAAAAGTCTAACAATTTCTCAATTCTCGTAGTGATAACTTTATTTTTGCACTATTCTCATAGGTGTCATTGGAACCTAAAAATAGCCACAAAGTGAAATAATAACTCATATTTATGGCAAAACACAAAGGTTGATACGATATAAACGATTCTTTGATTACGAGTGACTCTTATACTCCGACTTGAACTCTTATTTGGTATGATTTTATCTTTCAAAAAATATTTCTATTTTGAAATTTCAATTTCTAAAACTTTATATGTATTATAATAATGATTATCTTTATAATGATGCAAGTGAAGATATTATCCTTAATTTAAAATTTACTTTAATCGGCTATCTAAAAATTTAAATAATTCTTTGGCCGGATTTATTTCAGTATGACTCCACTTTAAGTTTATCGATATCTCTAGCCCCATAATTTGTATTTTTAATACCATATATATACAAATATTTTGTTTTTTGAATCATTAAATGTTAAATTAGTTGATTATTATTATAAAACATTGCATATATTGTCTTAAAATTATCAAGTAGTTTATTTTTCGACACCATACTTGGCTTAATCTCAATGCAAACTACTCAAATTGTATTCCAATTCAAATTTGAATATCATATCAATTTGTAAGTAATAGTGATTTTTTAAAAACGACAGATAATGTAAATTAAAAAAAATATTCTAAGATATCCTTATCTTATAATCTATGTATTTGAGTTGAAACAAATATATTTGAAATCGATGAGATTAACTTTCAATTTTCTTTTTTGAAAAAGGTAACATAACTTTCAAAAATTTTATACTCAACAAAGATGAAACATAAGAAGAACACCTTGTGGATTTCATTAGCTCCCTGCTCTTAGCATAGATTTTTATACTGGAGCTAGTTATCTACCTTTTCGTACCTTTTGTATCTCCTTGATGCCTATTAATTGTCACGACCCAAACCCGGACCCGGTCATGATGGCGCCTCTCGTGGGGACAAGGCCAGCCAACTAAACCCAATTCATCCTTTTAACTCAGTTTAAACAGTTCATAAGCAGTTTAAATATGACTTAATACTCTTAATTAGTGGAAATACAGCCCAACACAGCCCTAATCGGAGTGTCACAAGTCACGAGCATCTATTAGAGTACAAATACAACTACAGGGCCTGAAATACACATAATATGACTGATAAACAAAAGGAAGAAATGCAGTGCTGCGAACGCTGGCAGTCACCTCGCTAAACTCTGATAACTTAGCCTCCGATTAGCTCAAAACCCGCTATCGGGTGAACAAATACCTGCATCTGCACACAAGGTGCAGGGAGTAAAGTGAGTACTCCAACTCAGTGAGTAATAAGGGTAAATAACAACTGAGCATTAAGAAATCACGCAAAGCAAACCATCATGCTATATAGGGACAGTGAAAAACCCTTTGAGAGAAAGCAGTGAAGCTGTAAAACCTTTAGAAATATCTTAGCTCAGTTTAAAACCTCTTTTGAAAATGACTTTTTCAACAATTATGCAATTGAATGCAAAACAAATAGTGCAGATAAGAACAGAAGTTCGCCTCTCGGGCACCACACTCGATTATCAGATAATACCAGAACAATAGGTAAATATTGCAAGAAGTAGCACAAACAACATATAATGGCAGACAATGAAATAAGGTAAACACATCAAACAGTACTGGTACCGCTGCGGCGTGCAGCCCGCTCCATATATCGCTGCAGCATGCAGCCCGATCCATTTATCGTCGACGGCGCTCACTGGGGTGTGCAGACTCCGGGAGGGGCCCCTTACGGCCCTAGCGCAATATCAAGCCATCTCGTGGGATCAAACTAGTACCTCGGCCTCATATCAATATCAGTATAACACTGCTGCGGCGTACAGCCCGATCCAAAAGTATCCTCATAACACAGGTCCTCGGCCTTACTCAGTCAAAAATCACATAAGCCTCTCGGACAACAGTAAAACAGTATCTCTCAGCCCAAAACATCATTTAAATATCATTTGAGTATTAAAACAGAGTAAACGTGGCTGAGTTTTGAAAACAGTGGAAATAACATGACTGAGTTCAAGTATAAAGTCGATACAGTGAGGAAACATCAACAACAATCCCCGAAGGGTTCAAATAGTTGGCACAGAGCCCAAATACGGCATTCAGCCCAAATAATGATGATAGCAAATTGATTTCAATCAAATACGTGGTAAAATCATTAATCGGGATGGACTAAGTCACAATCCCCAACGGTTCTCTACCCCACGCTCGCTATCCGGCGTGCAAGTCACCTCAACATAGCACTACGATGTGCAATCCGGGGTTTCAAACCCTCAGAATATCATTTACAATCATCACTCACCTCAAGCCGGCCAAAATCCTAGCTCGCTATGCCCTTGCCTCGCAAATCGACCTCCTCGCGCGTTGAATCTGATCAAAACCACAACGAATACGTTACAATAGGCTAAGGGAACATACCCCAATCGAAAAGACTAGAAAAATATCGAAATTCACGGAATTTGCAAAACCCGAGCCCCAGGCCCACTTCTCGAAAATCAGAAAATTTAACATCAACGGGTTCCTTATCTCGCCACGAGTCTATACATATAAAGAACACCAAAATCGGAGTCCAAATGACCCCACAAATTCCAGATTTTTGCTCTCTTAAGTTCAAGCCCTAAATCATCATTTTTGCCCATTAATTTCTTAAGTTTTCAGCCCCAATCCATGTATTTGCACCATAAAATCGTGTTTTAAGTCCAAGAATCCTTACCTTATCGAAGCTCCTTGAAAACCCTCTTCAAAATCGCCCACAATACTTCAAGTCCGAAGTTAGAATGAGAAACCCTTCAAAAATTCGCGTAGATGAACTTTAAAAATTCTGACGAGGCGAAACCGCATCTGCGGTCAATTCTCGCTTCTGCGACTTCCGTTTTTGCGGTCAACCTTCCGCTTTTGCGGAAATTCACTTACGTCCAAAATCCGCTTCTGCGGTCGAAATCCCGCATCTGCGGCTTCCGCTTCTGTGGACCAAGCTCCGCTCCTGTGGAAATAGCTCCCCAAGCCAAATTTCGCACCTGCGATCTCCCCTTCCGCATCTGCGCGAGCGCTACTGCGGTCCCAAATCCGCAGAAGCGAAAATACCAAAAGCAGCAGCAAATTTCCAATTTCACAAGTCCAAAACTTCCCGTTAACCATCCGAAATCACCCCGAGGCCCCCGGGACCTTAACCAAAAGCATCAACACCTCCTATAACATCATTCAAACTTGTTGCAATCATTAAAACACCTCAAACAACACCAAAACCATCAAATTACATCGAATTCAAGCCTAAGTTCTTCTAAAACTTCCGAAACACGCATTTGATCAAAAACCCAACCAAACTACGTCCGAATGATCTGAAATTTTGCACACACATCCCAAATCACCCAACGAAGCTACTGCAGCTCTCGAAATTCCATTCCGACCCTCGGATCAAAATCTCACCTATCAACCGGAATTCGCCAAAATACAAACTTCGCCAATTCAAGCCTAATTCTACACCGAACCTCCAAAACCAATTCTGATCACGCTCCTAAGTCACAAATCACCTAACGAAGCTAACCAAATCATAAAAACTCTGATCCGAGCTCATATAGAAATAAGTCAACTCTTGGTCAACCCTTTCAAATTCAAACCTTTCAACTGAGACTCTTCTTTCAAATTCATTCCAATTTTCCTGAAAACCAAAACCAACGATCTACATCAGTCATAATACATAGCACGGGGAAAGTCATGCCCGAGAACTGGCGATCAAAGTGCAAAAGCTCAAAATGACCGGTCGGGTCGTTACATCCTCCCCCACTTAAACACATGTTCGTCCTCAAACGTACCCAGAGTTGTCCTAGAAGCCAACCAATAGCTGAATGACCTTACCGAGCATATACCCGGGGGTGATCCCACGTCACCCTATCTCATATAGGTCCGATAATACATTTTAACTAAAATCACACAATCCAGTCTAGTCCATAAATCATAGAACCACATTTCACTTTCCGAAATCATACACAAGATCAGAACCTCACATCTATATCCAGAATAAGTCTGAACCAGCTGTAATACCCCATACCTGCAACCTCAGGTGCAATTATATGATATACCACATAACTCAAACACTCGAAACGATAACTTCTATTCACAGCAGCTGTGCGCAACAACCGAATACCGATAGAAAACCTCTTATTAGCTAAAGTCTCATTCTAACACTTTCCTATACTTCCAACGATAAATGAAACACACAATAAATCATAACCATCTCACAGATCAGTCATCCATAAGGTTACTTCTCCTTTGGCTAGGACCATAGCAAATTTCTGAACCGAACCTCGATATTTACCCATCAAACATGCTGAAATCGAATCCGTTTGTATTCATTACAGGCCCCAACGATCTCATCTACTCCAACACAATTACTCTGGTGACATGACACACCAAGATAGGCTAAGGCCACAACTTGCGCAGTCCGCGCACCAATAAGAAACAATCCGAACATACTCACATCATGAAACTGGCTCAAACAAAAGAGTCGTACCGCAGCTCACCAATATCATCACATCACACGGCTGAGAACCCGTCTCACATCATAGAAACAGAACACACAAAATTGACCCGCAAGGTCATATTTCCACATAGCTTTGCTACAACGCGCGATCCTATCCAAATACTGCTCCACATGAAACACCTCAAGTCACTATGCTCGAAATCCACAACCATGCTCAATTGATGTCTGGAACCAAAGCAAATCATTACACCCACGGTGAAACAAATAACATACACCATGCAAACCCGATAGAACATAACCGGTACGTCATTCACCGAGCAACTCCCAATTACTCTTCCGGCTCGACTTCCACTATGAAACCGCACCATATGTGCCCATAACCAACAAATCATAATGTCTCGCAACACAAAAAGCAACTCATAGATCTCCCCAGATCACTAACAAGCTCAATAAAGATCGAATCAACCTATCCCTCAACAATACAATTCGGGGCCAACCAAGCCGACTCAAGCTAGAACACGCATCCACATTGGCCTACCAACGAACTCATTAACAAGGAGGCCTGAAGTTGCTCCTTCCACTTCAATAACTTTGTCGATGCTATACAATACGATACAAGGCACCAAATCAACACCGAAATCCACAAACTTGCCCGGCGACATGCCCGGCCACAAGAAACGCATCCGAAAAGTCCCTCAACACCGGAACTGGATCAATGGTAGAAATCTCTGCACTGACGTCCATCACGAAGGCCCAATTAAGAAAAGCAATCCTTCCCAGCCGTCCACTGGATCCTTGAAATATAAACCACTCTGCTAGAACATAACCCAACGTACCTCATCACTCATCCCGTGGCATTTCCGGCATAGCCCATAGCGCAATAGTCCAGAATAACCCAACACTGAGACAACCAGTCTACACCCCAACATATATCCAAAATCTAACATACCAAGCAAAGAAAGATCCACTTGGGCCTCCAAATCCCGGTAGTTGCTAAACAGTGCTGATACACACGATCTACAACAACATCATAGCCTGCACATGAGAACTTCCGCCTCCACATCCACACGGCACATGAATCATCATATCCGATCCCAATTTCGCCGTCCGAACACATGCACACCTTTAATACCCAATCATTCCACGATAGACACGCTAAAATTTCCTTGTGCCACCAAGCAAACCCGAATACCACCAGTCGATCAAACAAGAAAGTGTCGCAATAATACCGAAGTATCATCAGTTTAATCACGTTACCCCTTTTTCTGAGACATATGCTATCGTCAAATCACTTCCAATTAGCAGTACCATTTCCCTAATTCTCTGAGGCTTCCCGTTGCCTAAGAGTTTATGAACTTCCTTTCAGAACTGAACTGTAACCTAGCACACGCCAGTCTCGGTCCTCCACAACATACCGCATATACCATACCATCCAAGGAAAACATGAAAACTTTTATCTCCCTTCCGAGCCACAGACATCTACGCACTCAACTAGTCAAGAACTTCCATTGATCCCATCTAGAAGAAAATCATTACACATCCCATGCCTCTCACCTTCGTAGGAAATGCACTTCTCCAACCACAGTAGAAATCAACAAGAACTCCCCCAATTCCGTTTACACAAATTAAACTGCCAGGACTGAATCCTTCTAACTAGACCAAGCTAAGCAAGCCATCAAAACCCAAGAGCATTGCAGCAAAATACCTGTAAGAACCCATTACCTCGAACACATACAAAGAATTAATCATATCCTTACCATACCAATTCGGTCTACTATCAAGCTGCTCCATCTATCTAAATTTCCCTCTGATTCATTATCAACTTGATATTCCCTCTTGCTGTAGCACCACAATGCCTCAACCCAGGCTTACCACACGAGACCCAAGCATAAGACCACACTGTCTAAGACCCATGAGCCACTGAATACTCTCTCAAATATTCCCAGAAACACCACATTCCAGAATACTTTACTCAGAAGAACTTCCTGCGAATCTAAATCCGTTACCTTTACTTTCCTAATACTGATACATAGAATCCCATAATTAACATAAAAATACCACAAGTCTTCACCTCTTCCAATGAAAACACAGTCTCTAACAACATACACAACCTTAAGATACCCGTTTGTTCCCTGTAGAATCTTGAACACATTAGAACCATTCTCGAAAGTCATTCACTCTTTATTCAAACTGCAACTTACCTGACCTAACGAACAGAACCACCCGTGCCTCATTGGCACTCCGATACCGCAAAATGAAATCCTCATCCCAGTACAACCAAGCAACTTCCGGCTCTATGCGCCGAGCATTCTTTACCAACAACACTCTAGACATTCCGTGATTCTCATACCTTATGAAGCATAATATAACCTTTGTCAAAATTTTCCTTTACTCTAGCCATAGCTAATTCACTCGCATGCCCCAAACTGGAACCAACATAGCACCTAACCGTGCAATCAACCGCTCACAGCAGACTCCCCCACTTGGCTCGAAGCCATAGATCAAGATACGCTCAATAACTCATAACACTTTTACTCTATTGATGCCACAATACCATAGCGAGATTAAACTCAAATTATTTATAAGTTTGTGAAAACACAGATCATCTAGTACTGTAAATCTTCTACAAATCTCGCATTCATCCCCGCAACAGTTAAACCCACTCTCTTAAATGGCCCGAAATTTCAAATTTCAATACGTACCCTTCAATTACACATGAGATCTTCTAACATACACATAAGGATCACACCACTTCAGCACACTCCACGGGAGATAACCCACCTGCTTCGCCTCAATATAACATTTTCGTATACCTTCCACCGTCATACACATTACAGCCGCTTAGTCTTCCTGAGTTTGAACTCATACCGCAACATAAACTTTACTTCACTCCCAACTAGGAGACACAAAAAGATTCTTCACGCGCCCATAACTCGGAGCTGCACATCTAATCACAATGGAAATCATACACTTAATAGTTCATCTATCATCCCGCAGACCTTCCTCGTCACTTCCAAGTTACATAGATACATCTCGCAGTACTAACATACTCATCACGTAGCTAACCAGTCATCACTCCTACTGATGGGGACAATACCGAACATATAAGTTCAAAACACTTGCTCACACAATCAGCACCTCGGTGCTCCAGGCATAGGCAAAGATTCGGCCTCAAGTCCTCCAGACTGGCCCAACATCAAACTCACAGAGATCACATCTCGCCCCTCGATCGGGGAATCACAAGCCATCAAGGCACATCTAATACTGAGCGCTCATGCGCGCATACAAACGCGTGGAAGGAATTTCAAGAGTTTATTTTCAAGCTGAATCAAGGACGCACGATAAGAATTCAAGTATGTGAAGTTTTCCTAAAGGTTCCGCAGCCTCTCGAGGATAAATACAGACGTCTCCGTACCGATCCGCGAGACACTACTAAACATGCTCATGACTCGTGAGACCTAGTAACCTAGGCTCTGATACCAACTTGTCACGACCCAAACCCTGCACTGGTCGTGATGGCGCCTCTCGTGAAGACGAGGCCAGCCAACTAACCCAACTCGTCTTTTCAAAAATA
>NW_017671334.1:301339-304785 GCF_001879085.1 Nicotiana attenuata
GCCCACTTCTCGAAAATCAGAAAATTTAACATCAACGGGTTCCTTATCTTGCCACGAGTCTCTACATATAAAGAACACCAAAATCGGAGTCCAAATGACCCCTCAAATTCCAAATTTTTGCTCTCTTAAGTTCAAGCCCTAAATCACCATTTTTGCCCATTAATTTCTTAAGTTGCAGCATAAAATCGTGTTTTAAGTCCAAGATCGCCCACAATACTCCAAGTCCGAAGTAAGAATGAGAAACCCTTCAAAAATTCGCGTAGATGAACTTTAAAAATTCTGACTAGGCGAAACCGCATCTGCGGTCAATTCTCGCTTCTTCGACTTCCGCTTTTGCGGTCAAACTTCCGCTTTTGCGGAAATCCACTTACGTCCAAAATCCGCTTTTGCGGTCGAAATCCCGCATCTGCGGCTTCCGCTTCTGCGGACCTAGCTCCGCTCCTGCGGAAACAGCTCTAAAAGAGCGACCAAGCCTGTTTGGTCGCATTTTTGTCGGTAATTTGCCTAAACAGACCAACGTTGGTCGTTTTTTTTGGTCGCTAATTAACGAATTTCTAACCGTGAAAGTTGCGTGCATGTATGAAAAAAAGAATGTTTTTGGCCGTCCTTTTTATAATGTGTTTATCAATAAAGAAGGTGGTAGGAAATTATGTGTAATTTAGATACAAGTCTCTCTTTCAGAAGTTTTGTGGAAGGTGAAATGATCGTCTGTGGAAATTTAACAGAAAAGTCGCAGGATTGTGAAGTGTGGTGCATGTATTTTGATGAATCGTATGGAACTCAGCAACAAGTAGGAAAACAAATCCATCGACGTTGATGTACTTATTATGCGTTCAATGACACAATAGCTAAACAGATTCTATATCTGGAAACAAGCTACTTCCCTCAACTTCTTAGAAAATTCCAAGGTAGAATGAATAAATTAAACGANAGATGAACTTTAAAATCTGACTAGGCGAAACCGCATCTGCGGTCAATTCTCGCTTCTTCGACTTCCGCTTTTGCGGTCAAACTTCCGCTTTTGCGGAAATCCACTTACGTCCAAAATCCGCTTTTGCGGTCGAAATCCCGCATCTGCGGCTTCCGCTTCTGCGGACCTAGCTCCGCTCCTGCGGAAACAGCTCCCCAAGCCAAATTTCGCACCTGCGATCTCCCCTTCCGCATCTGCGCGACCGCTTCTGCGGTCCCAAATCCGCAGAAGCGAAAATACCAGAAGCAGTAGCAAATTTCCAATTTTACAAGTCCAAAACTTCCCGTTGACCATCCGAAATCTCCTCGAGGCCCTCGGGACCTTAACCAAAAGCATCAACACCTCATATAATATCATTCAAACTTGTTGCAATCATTAAAACACCTCAAACAACACCAAAACTATCAAATTACATCGAATTCAAGCCTAAGTTCTTCTAAAACTTTCGAAACACGCATTCGATCAAAAACCCGGCCAAACTACGTCTGAATGACCTGAAATTTTGCACACACAACCCAAATCACCCAACGAAGCTACTGCAACTCTCGGAATTCCATTCCAACCCTCGGATCAAAATCTCACCTATCAAGCGGAATTCGCCAAAAAACAAACTTCGCCAATTCAAGCCTAATTCTACACCGAACCTCCAAAACCAATTCCGATCACGCTCCTAAGTCACAAATCACCTAACGAAGCTAACCAAATCATAAAAACTCCGATCCGAGCTCATATACAAATAAGTCAACTCTTGGTCAACCCTTTCAAATTCAAACCTTTCAACTGAGACTCTCCTTTCAAATTCATTCCAATTTTCCTGAAAACCAAAACCAACGATCTACATCAGTCATAATACATAGCACGGGGCAAGTCATGCCCGAAAACTGGCGATCAAAGTGCAAAAGCTCAAAACGACCGGTCGGGTCGTTACATTAATAGATCACCCTTACTTCGTCAAAAAAGAACATAAGAAGAAATTTGTTGTCATCTTTTATTTCTCATTTTTAGATCTTTCTAACATTTTTTTCAATATTTATTTTCATTCTTTTATTTTTTATGTCATTATTTCTTTTGTTACAAAAAATTAATTTATTTCACTATAAAAGGATGAGTTATAATTAGAATTATCTACATATGAACTTTAATTATATTTTTAGTCTTTGGTTGAAATTATTTCATATTTTGGCTTTATCAAATCAGCCTAAATAGGTGCTCACCCGACCACTTAAATTAAACAATTGAATGATGTATAATTTATATATAATCCATATATAATATGTGTATAATCGTATGTTGTCGGTATATCATCTATTTATATTAGCAATAAAAAATAAACAATATATATGGCCGGATATTATGTAAATATTTCATAAGATTTCGATTTTTTGAGTTTATCCATGATATAACTTCTATTGTAATAATTTTAAAACTCTCTACTAATGTTAAAGTAAATTTATCTTTTTATTGTCTTTGTATTAAAAAAATAAAGAGTTTTTTCGAAATAATTTGTTACATAAAAAAAAATATTTCACGTCATACCAATTTTTTTCTTTATATATACTCTTTGTTACACTTAAAAGTCGCTATAGAAACTATCAATTAGAAACCAATTTCTCTCTTGTTGAGTTTGAAAAAAAAAACCCTTCACATAATCTAATGATTCAAAACTAATATTCTTCAACGAAAAAAATATTATACCCTTGCAATATTGACTTGACTACAGCTAAATAAAGGGGTCTCAGCTTATATCCTCCAATTCTTTGAATGTACTAAATTGAATTAATGATAGCAATTGTATAGCCAAAGTTTTGTTATTTATTTGATGTCCATTTATGCAAATTGACTCTTCAAACAAATATTCTTCAAGAAGAAAAAAAGAAACAACTTTTTTTTTAATGTTGACTGCTTTTGTGATGTTTCTTTCTCCAGCGTGTATGTTTACTTTATTATATATGTAAGTAAACTTTTATTTGGTTCTGTAAACTCTTTTTTGTTATTTAGATAAACATAGACGTGTACCCTATATATTACATTTATTTTATTATAATTTCGTTTTATTTATATCTAGCTACAGTGTTTCAAAGAAGTATACTTATAGGATTTTAAATGTGAAAGAGTTTTATAGTTATATGGAGTATTTTTTTTTTGCTAGAGGCGAAGTAGTATTTAAATAATTATAAAAATAACAAAAGTTTTTAACACGATTGCATATGATCATTAACCGAATTAAGTACGATAACATGATAAAAAAGATAAATTTTATTTTTAATTTAGATTTGAATTTTAGAACGTTATTTATAAATTCAAAATTATCTTTTAATTCAAATTCCGTGTATATATATATATATGTATGTATATTATATTATATTTGTATTTAATTAAAATAGTCAACTATAGAATAAAGTTACCATATATTATTGACATTTATTAGCTTGCCACTTGGCTTCACCATAATATACAATTTAATATTATGGTAACT
>NW_017671334.1:306763-310495 GCF_001879085.1 Nicotiana attenuata
AAGCTAAGCAAGCCATCAAAACCCAAGAGCATTGCTGCAAAATACCTGTAAGGGCTCATTACCTCGAACACATACAAAGAATTAATCATATCCTTACCATACCGATTCGGTCTACATCAAGCTATTCCATCTATCTAATTTCCCTTCTGATCCATCATCAACTTGATATTCCCTCTTGTTGTAGCACCACAATGCCTCAACCCAGGCTTACCACACGAGACCCAAGCATAAGACCACACTGTCTAAGACCCATGAGCCACTGAATACTCTCTCAAATATTCTCAGAAACACCACATTCCAGAATACTTTACTCTAAAGAACTTCCTGCGAATCTAAATCTGTTACCTTTACTTTCTTAATACTGATACATAGAATCCCTTAATTAACATAAAAATACCACAAGTCTCGACCTCTTCCAATGAAAACACAGTCTCTAACCACATACACAACCTTAAGATACCCGATTGTTCCCTGTAGAATCTTGAACACATTAGAACCATTCTCGAAAGTCATTCACTCTTTATTCAAACTGCAACTTACCTGACCTAACGAACAGAACCACCCGTGCCTCATTGGCACTCCGATACCGCAAAATGAAATCCTCATCCCAGTACAACCAAGCAACTTCCGGCTCTATGCGCCGAGCATTCTTTACCAACAACACTCTAGACATTCCGTGATTCTCATACCTTATGAAGCATAATATAACCTTTGTCAAAATTTTCCTTTACTCTAGCCATAGCTAATTCACTCGCATGCCCCAAACTAGAACCAACATAGCACCTAACCATGCAATCAACCGCTCACAGCAGACTCCCCCACTTGGCTCGAAGCCATAGATCAAGATACGCTCAATAACTCATAACACTTTTACTCTATTGATGCCACAATACCATAGCGAGATTAAGCTCAAATCATTTATAAGTTGTGAAAACACAGATCATCTAGCACTGTAAATCTTCTACAAATCTCGCATTCATCCCCGCAGCAGTTAACTCCACTCTCTTAAGCGACCCGAAATTTCAAATTTCAACACGTACCCTTCCATTACACATGAGATCTTCTAACATACACATAAGGATCACACCACTTCGGAACACTCCGTAGGAGATAACTCACCTGCTTTGCCTCAATATAATATTTTCGTATACCTTCCACCGTCATACACATTACACAGCCACTTAGTCTTCCTGAATCTGAACTCATACCGCAACATGAAATTTACTTCACTCCCATTTAGGAGACACGAAACGATTCTTCACGCGCCCATAACTCGACTACACATCAAATCACAATAGAAATCGAACACTTAATAGTTCATCTATTATCCAGCAGACTCCCTCGTTACTACCAAGTCATATAGATACATCTCGCAGTACTAACATACTCATCACATAGCTATCCAACCGCCATTCCCGCTAATAGGGACAATACCGAACATATAAGTTCAAAATACTTGTTCACACAATCAGCACCTCGGTGCTCAAGCCATAGGAAAAGATCCGGCCTCAAGTCCTCCAGATTGGCCCAAGCAAACTCACAGAGATCACATCTCGCCCCTCGATCGGGGAATCACAAGCCATCAAGGCACATCTAATACTGAGCGCTCATGCGCGCATACAAACGCGTGGAAGGAATTTCAAGAGTTTATTTTCAAGCTGAATCAAGGACGCACGATAAGAATTCAAGAATGTGAAGTTTTCCTAAAGGTTCCGCAGCCTCTCGAGGATAAATACAGACGTCTCCGTACCGATCCGCGAGACACTACTAAACATGCTCATGACTCGTGAGACCTAGTAACCTAGGCTCTGATACCAAACTCGTCACGACCCAAACCCGGACCCGGTCGTGATGGCGCCTCTCGTGGGGACAAGGCCAGCCAACTAAACCCAATTCATCCTTTTAACTCAGTTTAAACAGTTCATAAGCAGTTTAAATATGACTTAATACTCTTAATTAGTGGAAATACAGCCCAACACAGCCCTAATCGGAGTGTCACAAGTCACGAGCATCTATTAGAGTACAAATACAACTACAGGGCCTGAAATATACAAAATATGACTGATAAACAAAAGGAAGAAATGCAGTGCTGCGAACGCTGTAAGTCACCTTGCTAAACTCTGATAACTTAGCCTCCGATCAGCTCAAAACCCGCTATCGGGTGAACAAATACCTGCATCTGCACACAAGGTGCAGGGAGTAAAGTGAGTACTCCAACTCAGTGAGTAATAAGGGTAAATAACAACTGAGCAGTAAGAAATCACTTAAAGCAAACCATCATGCTATATAGGGACAGTGAAAAACCCTCTGAGAGAAAGCAGTGAAGCTGTAAAACCTTTAGAAATATCATAGCTCAATTTAAAACCTCTTTTGAAAATGACTTTTTCAACAATTATGCAATTGAATGCAAAACAAATAGTGCAGATAAGCACAGAAGTCCGCCTCTCGGGCACCACACTCGGTTATTAGATAATACCAGAACAATAGGTAAATATTGCAAGAAGTAGCACAAACAACATATAATGGCAGAAAATGAAATAAGGTAAACACATCAAACAGTACCGGTACCGCTGCGGCGTGCAGCCCGCTCCACATATCGCTGCGGCGTGCAGTCCGATCCATTTATCGTCGACGGCGCTTACTAGGGGTGTGCAGACACCGGGAGGGGCCCCTTACGGCCCAAGCGCAATATCAAGTCATCTCGTGGCATCAAACTAGGCCCTCGGCCTCATATCAATATCAGTATAACACTGCTGCGGCGTGCAGCCCGATCCAAAAGTATCCTCACAACACAGGCCCTCGGCCTTACTCAGTCAAAAATCACTTAAGCCTCTCGGGCAACAGTAAAACAGTATCTCTCAGCCCAAAACATCATTTAAATATCATTTGAGTATTAAAACACAGTAAACGTGGCTGACTTTTGAAAACAGTGGAAATAACATGACTGAGTTCAAGTATAAAGTCGATACTGTGAGGAAACATCAACAACAATCCCCGAAGGGTTCAAATAGTTGGCACGGAGCCCAAATACGGCATTCAGCCCAAATAATGATGATAGCAAATTGATTTCAATCAAATACGTGGTAAATTCATTAATCGGGATGGACTAAGTCACAATCCCCAATGGTGCTCTACCCCATGCTCGCTATCCGGCGTGCAAGTCACCTCAACATAGCACTACGATGTGCAATCCGGGGTTTCGAACCCTCAGAATATCATTTACAATCATTACTCACCTCAAGTCGGCCAAAATCCTAGCTCGCTATGCCCTTGCCTCGCAAATCGACCTCATCGCGCGTCGAATCTGATCAAAACCACAACGAATACGTTACAATAGGCTAAGGGAACATACCCCAATCGGAAAGACTCGAAAAATATCGAAATTCACGGAATTTGCAAAACCTGAGCCCCGGGCCCACTTCTCGAAAATCAGAAAATTTAACATCAACGGGTTCCTTATCTTGCCACGAGTCTCTACATATAAAGAACACCAAAATCGGAGTCCAAATGACCCCTCAAATTCCAAATTTTTGCTCTCTTAAGTTCAAGCCCTAAATCACCATTTTTGCCCATTAATTTCTTAAGTTGCAGCATAAAATCGTGTTTTAAGTCCAAGATCGCCCACAATACTCCAAGTCCGAAGTAAGAATGAGAAACCCTTCAAAAATTCGCGTAGATGAACTTTAAAAATTCTGACTAGGCGAAACCGCATCGTGCGGTACATTCTCGCTT
>NW_017671335.1:0-1059 GCF_001879085.1 Nicotiana attenuata
ATCTTGGAAGTCGGCTCGAAAATGGCTCATCTTGTCAACCCTTGGTATAACCTGCTTCCTACCTGCCTATCTCATAACTCGGATAGGGACATATGGGTAGGTCCCTCTTAAACCGATCAGTATCAGAAATGGAGCATCCCTAGACCGTATGATGAATTCTTCAGTAGGGAACCACTCAAACATCCATTGCACCCGGTCTTCAGTAAGATTGTCGAAGAGCTTGACCCACTCTCTAGCATTCTCTGGTTGGGCGAACATGTTGGGCATATAATTCATCCGCTTTGGGTGATGAAAAGCGATATGATCATCCCAATCTCTACGATGGATTTCCTGCCGGTACTCACCCCTTTGGAGGTGCTCCATGAGCCATAGTTGGAGTAGCAAATTACATCCCTCGAAATGTTTGGCCCCTTGTTGACATCTTTCTAGGGCTCGGTATATTTCTGCAACTATTATTGGCACAAGGCTGAATGGCTGCCCGTTAATTCCTCCCATCAAGGTCTTGGTGACCATGGCCAGTCTGGTATGGATTCTTGCTTTCTTTGTCGGAAAAACTATCATCCCCAAGAAACAGAACATAAACAGAAATACCCTTGAATTCGTCCGGATAGGTACGGTATGATTTGCTATGGCCGTACCTTTCATACAAATGGTCAAAGGGAATGTAAGACTTCTCCAAACATGTCAATTCGGGATTCTTCTTTAGACCCATCATCTTAAGAAAACCCCTACCCTTACGATTTTCCGGCATTAGCAAACCCGGAGTTTCCCATGGTATCCCAGTTGTTCCTCCTATTTCCTCGAGTAAAGGTGTCATTTCTATGTCCCCGAAGCGAAACACCAATCTATCACAGTCCCAAAACAAAGTTGCAGCTTCTATGATCTTGCTGTTAGGTTGAATGTCTATGAGAGAAGGCAGGTTTCCTAGATACTTTCTGACAAGAGCTTGATCGCTGGAATGGAGATCTCCCCACCAACTCAACAACTTGGGGTGGATGTTGGTGACCATGCCGAATCTGGGGACTTCGTGCCTCATTTTCTGCAAAACAAAAGGTTAGG
>NW_017671335.1:3702-7061 GCF_001879085.1 Nicotiana attenuata
ATGAACTCCTGCCAAGCTGGGAGGTAAGGCAAGCTCATAAGCAACCTCCCCAACACGTCTCAATATCTCAAAAGGACCAATAAACCTCGGACTCAACTTCCCTTTCTTCCCAAATCTCATAACACCTTTTATAGGCGAAACCCAAAACAGGACCCGCTCTCCAACCATGTAGGAAACATCACGAACATTCCGGTCCGCGTAACTTTTCTATCTTGACTGGGCTATGAGAAGTCTATCCTGAATCACCTTAACCTTCTCCAAAGCATCCTGAACCAAGTCTGTGCCCAATAATCTAGCCTCACCCGGCTCGAACCAACACACCGGAGATCTACACCGCCTACCATATAGAGCCTCAAAAGCCGCCATCTGCATGCTGGACTGATAACTGTTGTTGTAGGCAAACTCTGCCAATGGCAAGAACTGATCCCAAGAACCTCCAAACTCAATCACACGCGCACGGAGCATATCCTCAAGAATCTGAATAGTGCGCTCAGACTGTCCGTCTGTCTGAGGGTGAAATGCTGTGCTCAACTCTACCCGAGTACCCAACTCATGCTGTACGGCCCTCCAGAACCGTGATGTGAACTGAGTAACTCTATTTGAAATGGCGGACAATCTCCCGGATATAAATCTCCGCCAACCGCTCCGAAGAATAGGTAGTACTCACAGGGATGAAATGCGCAGACTTGGTCAGCCGATCCACAATCACAAAGTCGTCAAAGGAAACCCCCAAATCCTAGGGTTTCACAATTAAATCAGACATGGAAAGCAAACCATTTGTTTCAGAATCTCAACAAAAACAGATATGATAGTATGCTTGAACGACAAAGGAAGAAAAATTATGAAGAACATATTTGAGAAAACTCAGAGCCTAAACGAGTTCAGAAGAAGGAAATTATACAAACTTGAACACAAGTAGATAAGCATGTAAGAACATGAACAGAGTCCAAAAAATCAAAGGGTAGGCACACATAGCAGAAGAGTAGGGAAAACATAGCAGGAGTAGAAAAGAAGAGGTAAAAGACAATATGTGCATAAAATAAAAGAAATCATACGAGCAGGGTGTAAACAAACACACATAAAGCAAAGAAGAAAAAGAATCAGAAAGATGTTTTTTTCCAAAAATCCTTTTAGAAACCCTAAAATCGGAGAGAAACGATTTAGACAAAAACTTTTGGGGAAAACATTCTAGATGGCAAGAAAAGCATAGACACAGTATAGATCTAAACAAATAACGGTGAAAGAACCTCGAATGACTTAGGGTTTCGGAGAAACCCTAGAAATGAGAAAGGCTTGGAGACAGGTCCGATCTTGAGTCGGAGAGGTCAAGAATCAGGCTCCTGGGTCTCGAATGTGCCAGAGCATGGCCGGAGAAGCCATGGAATCGAAGATCGGAGAAGATCGGAGGGAGAACCATCGAAGTCAGCCTTCCAGACCTTGAACACTCAAGGTCTAATGGTGGAGAGGGTGGGTAGAGACCATCCATGGCCTGGGAAGCCATGGATTCCGGTAAAAATCCGGTGAAGGAAGGTGGGAGGAGGCTAGGGTTTCGGAGAGTTGTTGAGAGGATTTGAGAGTGTTTTGGGATTTCAGGGCGGCGGGTCCGGTGAGAATGAGGGGGATTAGGGTACGTTGTTAGGTTTAATTATGGAAGGGTGAGTTTTGGCCGTTGATCTTGAGTGATCAACGGTCCAGATTTAGACGGGTAGGTGGGGAACGGGTTGGGTCGTTTGGAATTGGGTCGATTAATTGGGTAGAATTGGGTCAATTTAGGGGCCGAAATTGAAATGAAATAGGGCTATAATTGAAATAGAAATGGGGCTAGATATTAAATAGCCAATTTTCCCTTTTTAAATGTAAAAGCTGTTTTTAAAAGTAATTAAAAATACTGAAACAATTAATAGTGCATAATATAAATTTAAAAATACTGGAGCTAATTTTACAATTATAAAATACTATTAATCGTAAAATAGGCTATAATTGCAATTATATGCAATTTAGCTTTAAAAAATACCAAATAAATTTGTAAAAATATGCAAAAATTACCTTAATTATATTTTGGTACAAATATGAGAATAAAAAATAAATTATTCACCAAAATGATAATCTTGGGAATAATTATTGGATTTTGTACTGATAATATAGACAATAAATTGGTTTTAAGATCTTTAAAAATTAGGAAAAAATTACCAAAACTCTTGGGCATGCTTATATATGCATGTACATGCTA
The DNA here is from genome assembly GCF_001879085.1 of Nicotiana attenuata. Classification (NCBI taxonomy): domain Eukaryota; kingdom Viridiplantae; phylum Streptophyta; class Magnoliopsida; order Solanales; family Solanaceae; genus Nicotiana; species Nicotiana attenuata. Next base: position 5,933 of record NW_017671335.1, read on the forward strand.
TTTTGAAAGTATTTTGTATATAAAATACATAGGGAAAAATTGGGTATCAACAGCTGCCCCTCTTTACCCGGGAAGGATGAAAGAGTTATCGGGTAAAGATATGATGGCCAATTTTGACCGAACGAACGATTCGAAGAATTTTGACCGAGCTCGGGTTCCTGAGCCGTCTACATATCCTTGGTTTTATAGGAATCAGGCCGTATGTAGTTCAGGACCCGTCGGCGGAACATACCGATGGAGATTTTTCTGAGTTATTTGGATCGGGGTAGCATTGCTACGAATTTAAAAAGGCTGCGGAAACTGGAGCGGGATCGCTCCTGCTGAAACGGCCGTTGCTAGCCGGTTTACCTGCAAATAAAACACGAGCGCATATGTTGTGCATAANGCGGCCAAGGTTCGCAAATGCGAAGCCAAAACATCGCAAATGCGATGGTCACTGGTTCACAAATGCGAGACCCAATTAGTAAATTCGAAGGTCCCCTGGTTGGCCTGAGTTCGCAAATGCGAACAGTAATGTTGCATTTCCCAAGCCTGCAGGGTTCGCAATTGCGAACCCAACTTCGCATTTCCCATATCCGCAGCCCAGCAAATTTTATACTTAGCCGAATTTTAGACCATTTTTCACCCACTTTCGAAATACAACTCCTTGGGCGATTTTTCAAGAACAAGCTTCATCCCAAATCATTTGTAAGTCGATTTTTACTCAATTCTTTCAATTATTAACATCATTTAACATGTTTTCCACTTAAAATCAATGATTTTCATGGGTGAAATTGGGGTTTTGGGTAGAACCTAGGTTTTCTATAAATTGGGAATTTGGACCTTAATTTGAGGTCCGATTTCAAAACAAATTACATATTTGAGTTCGTGGGGGAATGGGTAACCGGGTTTTGGTTCGAACCTCGGGTTTTGACCACGTGGGCCTGGGGCAATTTCGAAATTTTGGGAAAACTTGGGAAATTCATTTTATGCATTCAAATTGATTCATTTAGTGTTTATTAAAGTAATTGAGCAATTTGTGACTAGATTCGAGCGGATTGGAAGTAGAATCGCGGGGTAAAGACATAGTTGAGGCTTGAGTCGAGTTCAAGGCTTTGAGGTAAGTGTTCAGTTTAACCCTAGCTTGAGG
>NW_017671335.1:8893-12695 GCF_001879085.1 Nicotiana attenuata
TCTTTAGAAATGTTTCGGCTCAGTTCAAATCTCTTTTGAAAATGGTCCTTTCAATAATTACGAAAGCTGTTTCAAATAGTTAGTGCTGATTAGCACAGAAAATCCGCCCCTCGGGCACAAATACCACAGCATAGCAGGTAAAAATGCAAATGAGTATGCAAGATGAACACATAAAAGTTCGCCCCTCGGGCATGAATTTCGTTACTAGTCAGTCATTGTTACCTGACCGGTCAGCCATTGTTACCTGACCAAAATGCGTATTACAGTGCCATTGTTACCACTGGTCAATCATTGTTACCTGACTGGTCAGCCATTGTTACCTGACCCAACACGTGTTCCAGTGCCATTGTTACCACTGGTCAGCCATTGTTACCTGACTGGTCAGTCATTGTTACCTGACCAAAACACGTATGACAGTGTCATTGTTACCACTGTCCAATTCTAAATGGGTACCCGCGCTTACTGTGGGTGTGCAGACTCCGAAGGGGCTCCTACAGCCCAAGCGCTATATCATCATAAGGCCTGAAAGCCTGTACATATCAACATGAGGCCTGAAAGCCTTCTCACAGTACACTCGAGGCCTGAAAGCCTCCTCACAATACACTTGAGGCCTGAAAGCCTCCTCACATCACTCAGCATATCCTCACATATGGCCCTCGGCCTCAATCAGTCCAAAAATAATCATAAGCCCCTCGGGCATTAGTAAAGAAACAATAATGCTCAGCTCAAACAGTAGTTCAAATATCAGTTAAAACTCAAGGTTGAGTAAAAATATAGCTGAGTTCATGAAACAGTGTAATGACATTGGACTGAGTTCAAATAATATTTCAAATAGTGAGGAAAAACAGTGATGATAGCTCATAGGGAGTTCAAACAATCGGCAATAAGCCTCAAATATGGCAATAAGCCCAAGTCATAGTGAAAAACCAACAAGTCATAGCGAAATACGCGGTAAAATCAACAACCGGGACGGACCAAGTCACAATCCCCAACGGTGCTCTACCCCACGCTCTCTATCCGGCGTGCAAGTCACCTCAAAATAGCACTATGGGTGCAAATCCGGGGTTTCAAACCCTCAGGATATCATTTACAATCATTACTCACCTCGAACCGGCGAAATCTCTAGCCCGCGACGCCTTTGCCCCTCGAACCGGCCTCCACGCGCGTCGAATCTAACCAAAATCAGAGCGAATACATCACAACATGCCAAGGGAACGATGCCCAATCGAACAAAATCGAAATATATCAAAAATCTCGAAACTAGCAAAACCCGAGCCCCGGGCCCGCTTCTCGAAAAATTATAAAACTTACATTACCGGATTCCTCGTCTCGCCACGAGTCCGTACATACCAAGAACTCCCAAATCCGAGCTCAAATGGCCTATCAAATCCCAATTTGGAAGTATAAAAACTCAAGCCCTAGCTTTTCCAATTTTTACTCCAATTTCCATGAATTAAAGGTTGATTCTTCAAATAAATAGCGTTTCTAGGTCAGGAGACTTACCTCCAATCGATTCTAGTCAAAATCCTCTTCAAGTCCTACCAAAAAGCTCTTGAGGTGGTTCAAAAATGGAGGAAATATCAAATGGGTCGCGGATGAAATGTCCTTAATTAACCCTTCTGTGATGCCCAGTTCCTTCTATGCGAACGCGAGGGTCCTCTCGCGTTCGCGATGAACAAAATTTCCACATACCAATTTTTACTCTATGCGAACGCGTAGCACCAGACGCGAACGCGATGCACTCCCAGGCCCTCTTACGCGAACGCGACATCACCATCGCGAACGCGATGAATAAACCAAGCTGGGCCCCCAGACTCCTCCTACGCGAACGCGGGGTCCCACCCGCGAACGCGATGACCAACAAGAACAGGCCTACGCGAACGCGACCTATGCCATGCGAACGCGAAGGCAAAATTATGCCTGCAACAGCTGCTGAAAATCTGCAACACTCCAAGTCAAATTTTCTTCCGTTTGATCACCCGAAATCACCCCGAGGCCCCCGGGACCTCAACCAAAAATACCAACCTACCCCAAAACATCATACAAACCTGTTCCAATCATAAAAACACGCCTAACAACATTAAAATCATCAATTCACATCGGATTCAAGCCTAAGTTCTTCAAGAACTTCCGAAACACGCATTCGATCAAAAACCCAACCAAACGACGTCCGAATGACCTGAAATTTTGCACACACATCACAAATCACATATCAAAGCTACAGCAACTCTCGGAATTCCATTCCGACCCTCGGACCAAAATCTCATCTGCCAACCGGAATTCGCCAAAATACTAACTTCGCCAATTCAAGCCTAATTCTACACCGGACCTCCAAAATCAATTCCGATCGCACTCCTATGCCACAAATCATCCTCCGAAGCTAACCGAATCATCGGAAATCACATCCGAGCCCCATAACTCATAAGTCAACGTCCGATTGACTTTTCCAACTTAAACCTTCCTTAAAGAGACTAAGTGTCTCATTTCTTATCCAAACCAATCCAAATCAGCTCTAACACACCACATACCGATAACGAAACATGAAGAAGCATGAAATGGGGGAAACGGAGCAGTAACACATGAGAAGACGGGTCGGGTCATCACATCTGCACAGGTTTATCTGGAGTCTGGTCCTAGCCTCGTCACTACCTCGCCGGGGTTAGGCCAGGCACTTACCAGCACATGGGGTCGGTTGTGCTGATGCTACACTTTGTGCTCTTTTGCACAGATCCCGGTGTTGGAGCAGCATTTGAGCAGCAGCAGCATTAGTACGGGAGCAGGCCTTGCATCAAGCGAGACCCGAGGTAGCCTTGCAGACGTCCGCAGGCCGGACGTCTCCCTTATTCTCTCTTTTTAGCTTGTTGCCTCATTGTCTTCGAGACAAACAACTTACATTTTTCTTTCAGACCTTTGTATTTAGAAATTCTTAGCAGTTCGTGAGTATTGTGACACCAGTCTTGGGTAGAGGCTTATACTGACTATTCCGCATTTTGATTCAATTTCTATAATTAAGACTTCCGCTACTATTTAATTTCGTTGTTTTTATATCGTTGCTATAAATTGTTAAAAAGGGATTACGTTGTAAACGAAAAGTAGCTAAATTTGGCTTGCCTAGCTTCTACGAGTAGGCGCCATCACGACTCCCGAGGGTGGGAAATACGGGTCGTGACATATATATACTAAGAGGTCGTTTGGTAGCTGGTTAGAAGAAATGTTATTCATGTATAAGGGGTAACATAACTTATGCCATGTTTGGTAGGCAATAGTTATTTTGTATAAAATTCTGCATAACTAATACCATGTTTGGTTGACATTTTTCAATTATGCATAAATAATACATGTATAAGTTATGAGTCAATCTGTGTATTATTTTATGCGGGGTAGAAGATGGAATAACTAATACATGTATTAGTAATACATGGATAAAATACTGAAATGACAAATTTACCCCTATCACTTTACACATAAGGCTTCCTTATTTCTCTGCCAACCCGTCAACAGGTTTCACTTGCTTTCACTTGCCAACTATATACCTTGTCTTCTCTCATTTTTAAAGAACAAACTAGCAAAAGCAAACTGGAGAAGCCACTAGAAAATGGAAATACCAAAACTAAGAAGTGAAAATCAAATATGTCTAAACTTCACATAGTTCAGTAGTATGACGAAGAAGTGAAAGTAACACCCAAAGTTCCTAACTAAATTGTTTCCTACATAAATGGAAAGAGAGAAAAAACAATGCAAAAGAAGGCCAGGGGTATAGTTGTAAACAAGCATTTTACTTTAAAATTTATATAATGTATAT
>NW_017671335.1:15925-85115 GCF_001879085.1 Nicotiana attenuata
AGGCCGAGGGCCTGTATTGTGAGGATACTTTTGGATCGGGCTGCACGCCGCAACAATATATATATATATATATATATATATATATATATATATATATATATATATATATATATATATATATATATATATATATATATATATATATATATATGTATTTATATATACGGATCGGGCTGCACGCCGCAGCAGTGCTATACTGATACTGATATGAGGCCAAGGGCCTAGATTTGATGCCACGAGATGGCTTGATATTGCGCTTGGGCCGTAAGGGGCCCCTCCCGGAGTCTACACACCCCTAGTGAGTGCCGTCGACAATAAATGGATCGGGCTACACGCCGCAGCGGTACTAGTACAGTTCTATGTGTTTTCTTTATTTCATTGTCTGCCATTATCTATTGTCTGTGTTACTTCACGGGGTATACACCTGATTGCCTGGCATTATCTGTTGAGTGAGTGTTGTGCCCGAGGGGCGGATTTCTGTGCTTATCTGCACTAATTGTTTGCATTTATTCGCATATCCGTTGAAAAAGTCATTTTCAAAAGAGGTTTGAACTGAGCTAAGATGTTTTCTAAATATTTCATAGTTTTACTGTTTTTCTCAAAAGGGCTTTATATTGCTTCTATACAGCATGATGATTTGCCTTTGGTGATTTCTCACAGCTCAGTTATTATTTACCTTTATTACTCACTGAGTTCGAGTACTCACTTTACTCCCTGCACCTCGTGTGCAGATGTAGGTATTTATTCACCCGGTAGCGGGTTTTGGCTGATTGGAGGCAGAGCTATAGGAGTTTAGCGAGGTGACTGCCAGCGTTCGCAGCACCGCTTCTCTCTCTGTTGTTCATTTTTCCTGTTCAGTGTATTTTTAGACCTTGTAGTTGTATTTACACTCTTATAGATGCTCGTGACTTGTGACACCCCGATTAGGGCTGTGTTGGGTTGTACTTTCGCTAATTAATATTATTAAATCATATTTAGACCGCTTATTCATGTTTATCTATTTTTGAAAAGGCGATATGGGTTAGTTGGCTGGCCTTGTCTTCACGAGAGGCGCCATCATGACCAGAGCGGGGATTTGGGTCGTGACACAAGGATCCGGCATGTGAGGGAGACATGGAGGCTAGGGATGGTGGTTGAGCCACCATTATTACCGGCGAGCCAACGGCCGGTGAGAGGAGCTTAGGGTTTAGCAGAGAGAGCTTCAGAGAGACGAGAGGCTGTAACGGCAGAGCAGAAGAGAGAATGAGAGAATAGGAATGAGGGTTTGGGAGGGTAGTCTTTTAGGTTAATTATGGTATGGGTGAATCTGGTCCGTTGATCAAAATTGATCAGCGGTCCAGATTAAACAAGAAATTGGGTCGGAGGATTAATGTGTTGGGCCTGGGATGTTTGGGCTGATTTAATTAGGTTTGGGGTCTGGTTTAATTAGGCTAGAATTGAAATGAAAGTAGGCTATTTGTTAAATACCCAATTAAATTAATTAAAATAATTTGTAAAAATAGCTAATTATCACAAAAAATGAATTTCATGCATAGAAAATAATTTAAAATGATTATTTAGTATTTAAAAAAAAAAACATGATTAATTTTTGGATGAAAATAGTACAAAATCATATGATTGGGCTATAATTGTAAAGTTATTGCAAGTATAGCCAAAAGGTGCCAATTTGACTAATTATGAAATAATTTGGTCTTAATTGGACCAAAAATAATACATTACATCAAGAAATGCTTTTGAAATCATTTGTGAGGTAATTTTGTAATTATTTCTTGGAAATAAAATGCTGGATAAATTAATAAAAATATAGGAAAATTATGAAAAAATATCAATTGCTAATCAATGCATGATTTTGAAGACATATACGCAATTTGAAATATTTTTTGGGAAAAATTGGGTATCAACAGCTGCCCCTCTTTACCCAAGAAGGATGAAAGAGTTTTCGGGTAAAGAAATGATGGCCAATTTTGACCGGGCGGGATTTTTTTGAAAGACAAAGGGCGGACTCCAGTCTTCGAGTTGCCTACATATCCCTGGTTTTACAGGAATCAGGCCATGTGTAGTTCCGGATTCATCGACGAAGTATACCGATGAAGTCATTTCAAGAACGGACGCAACATCTAGGGATGGGTGAGTGAACGGTTTACGGGAATGGTTAGGTTTGATATGACTGGGAGAACTGGAGCGGGATCGCTCCTGTTGGGATAGCCGTTGCTCCCCGGGTTACCTGCAAATAAGAATACCGCAAGTGTATATTGTGCATAAATTTAAACATGATGCAGGTTCCCGTTGGACTATGAAAGTTGTCTTCGGACGGTTAGGGATGACGTCCTCAGACCATGATGTCCTGGGCCATGGATTGTTTCATAAGAGATTCGCAGGCATGAAATGATGTTCTCGGGCCATGAGGATGGTGCATCTAAACTATGACACCTTTGAATAATGATATGCAAAATTGAGAGAGATCCTCAGGCCATGACATGATGTCTTCCGGCTATGAAGATGATGCCGTTAGACTATGACGCCTTTGGACAAGTTGGCGATATTTCAGCCCATGAAATGCAGTAATATGATGTTAACAAGACAAGGCTTAGTCTTGTGAAATGGAGGGCAGAGCTTAGCCCGATCGAAAAGCAAATAAGTAGTACTAGAAATAGAGCAATATTTGTGCGAAAAGGGACAGTACTTAGTCCCATGCAAATGTGGAGGCAGGGACTAGCCTCATGCAGACGTGGAGGCAGATATTAGCCTCATGCAAATAGGGCGGCAGGGATTAGCCTTATGCAAATAGGGAGGAAAGGATTAGCCTCATGCAGATATGGAGGCAAGGATTAGCCTCATGCAAATAGGGAGGCAGGGATTAGCATCATACAGATATGGAGGCAAGGATTAGCCTCATGAAAATAGGGAGGCAAGGATTAGCCTCATGCAAATAGGGAGGCAGGGGTTAGCCTCATGCAAATAGGGAGGCAGGGGTTAGCCTCACGCAGATATGGAGGCAATGATTACCCTCATGCAAATAGGGAGGCAAGGATTAGCCTCATGCAGATATGGAGGCAAGGATTAGCCTCGTGCAGATATGGAGGCAAGAATTAGCCTCATGCAAATATGNTGTTGGGTTGTACTTTCGCTAATTAATATTATTAAATCATATTTAGACCGCTTATTCATGTTTATCTATTTTTGAAAAGGCGATATGGGTTAGTTGGCTGGCCTTGTCTTCACGAGAGGCGCCATCATGACCAGAGCGGGGATTTGGGTCGTGACAAGTTGGTATCAGAGTCTAGGTTACATAGGTCTCACGAGTCATGAGCAGGTTAAGTAGAGTCTCGCAGATCGGTATGGAGACGTCTGTATTTATCCTCGAGAGGCTGCAGAACCTTTAGGAAAACTTCGCATTCTTGAATTCTTATCGTGCGTCCTTCATTCAGCTTGGAAAGTAACTCTTGAAATTCCTTCCACGCGTTCACATGCGCGCATGAGCGCTCAGTATCAGATGTTCTTTGATGGCTTGTGATTCCCCGATTGAGGGGCGAGATGTGATTTTTGTGAGTTGATGTTGGGCCAGTCTGAAGGACTTGAGGCCGGATCTTTGCCTATGGCTTGAGCACCGAGGTGCTGATTGTGTGAGTAAGTGTTTTGAACTTATATGTTCGGTATAGTCCCTATTAGTGGAAGTGACGGCTGGATAGCCACGTGATGAGTATGTTAGTACTGCGAGATGCATCTATATGACTTGGTAGTGACGAGGAAGTCTACAGGATGATAGATGAGCTATTAAGGCCTCATTTGTTTGTTTTAAGATTAAGACGTCTGAATCTGAATACACATCTGATTATCAAGATGTGTATTAAGATCAAGACATCTGAATCTGAATATACATCTGAATATATTAAGATGTTTATTAAGTTCTGAACAGAAATAATTAAGACTGTTTGATTTTTAACATCTGAATGTATAAAATTTATCTTTATTTGAAAATTAATAAATGTAAAATTCAAATGAAATACTAACTAATCTAATATTTTATTAATAAAATGTATAGTTTTTAAAAGTATGATAGTTGTTGGTGGTGATGGCTAACGGGTGAATGCCGACTAGAGGCGGTGGTTGGTGGTAGTTTTGGTTGATGATGGTGGTTCACGCTAGTAGCTAGTAGTGATTGGTAGTGGTAGCGATTATGATTGAGGATGGTGGTGGTGGGTGGTGATAGTTAATAATGTCGGGTGGTGGTAGTAGTTGTGATTGAGGAAGGTGGTGGGTAGGTGGTGGTAGGTTATAATAATAGGCAGTGTCCGCTGTGGTTGTTGATAGTAATGGGGTGGGCAGTTGTGGTAGTTGAGGCGGATGAGTGTTGATTGTGGGTCAGAATGATGGTGGTCGGAGTGGTGGGGATAGTCGATAATGGAGGCTATGATTGAGGATGATGGTGGCGTGGTGGTAGTGGTGGTGGGTGGTGGTGGTGGTTGAGTATGTTGGTGGTGGTGGCATGGTGGTAGTTGATAATGGTAGGCGGTGGCGGCAATTAATAATGAATATGTGATAGCATCTTAATGAAATTAAGTCTTTGTTATAGATCTTAATCATACAGACCCATTCAGACCCATTAAGTGGTTTTGAAGTAAAAAAAACAAACACACTTAATGATTAAGATCTGAATAATTAAGATTCAGACTTTAAAAACAAACGCACTTAATGTCTGAGATCTGCATGATTAAGATTCAGACCTCCATTAAGTGCAAACAAATGAGGCCTAAGTGTTTGATTTCTATTGTGATTTGATGCGTAGCCCGAGTTATGGGCGCGTGAAGAATCTTTTCATGTTTTCCAGTTGAGAGTGAAGTAAATTTTATGTTGCGGTACGAGTTCAGACTCAGGAAGACCAAGTAACTGTGTAATATGTATGACGGTGAAAGGTATACAGAAATGTTATATTGAGGCGAAACAGGTGGGTTATCTCCTGCAGAGTGTTCTAAAGTGGCGTAATCCTTATGTGTATGTTAGGAGATCTCATGTGCAAGTGAAAAGTACGTGTTGAAATTTGGAATTTCGGGTCGCTTATGAGAGTGGCTTTAACTATTGCGGGGATGAATGCGAGATTTGTAAAAGATTTACAGTACTAGATGATCGGTGTTTTCACAAACTTATAAATGATTGAGTTTAATCTCACTATGGTATTGTAGCATCAATAGAGTAAAAGTGTTATGAGTTATTGAGTGTATTTTGATCTATGGCTCCGAGCCAAGTGGGGGAGTCTGCTGATTAGTTGATTGCGCGGTTAGGTGCTATGTTGGTTCCATTCTGAGGCGTGCGAGTGAATCAGTTATGGCTTGCAGAAATAGAGACCGAGGATGGTTTGAGTAAAGGAAAAATGTTGACAAGGTTATATTATGCTTCATAGAGTAAGAAAAAAATCACGAGATGTCTTAAGTGGTTATTGGTAAAGAATGCTCGGTGCATAGAGCGGGAAGTTGCTGGGATGTATTGGGATGAGGATTTCGTTCTGCGGTGTCGGAGTGCCAATGAGGCACGGGAGGTTCTGTTTGTTGGGTCAGGTAAATTGCAGCTTGAATAAGAGTGAGTGACTTGCGAGAATAGTTCTAATGTGTTCAAGAGTTTGTATACATCAATTGAGTGCTCTAAAGTTGCATATGTGGTTAGCATTGTTGTTTTCATTGGAAGAGGTCAAGACCTGTGGTATTTCTATGTGAATTATGGGATTCTATGTATCAGTATCAGGAAAGTAAAGGTAACGGACTTAGATTCGCAGGAAGTTCTTCAGAGTAAAGCATTCTGGAATGTGGTGTTTCTAGGAATATTTGAGAGAGTATTCAGTGGCTTATGGGTCTTAGACAATGTGGTCTTATGCTTGGGTCACGTGGGGTGAGCCTGGGTTGAGGAATTGTGGTGCTACAGCAAGAGAGAATATCAAGTTGAAAATGAATCAGGAGGAAATTTGGATAGATGGAATAGTTTGATAGTAGACCGAATCGGCATGGTAAGGATATGATTAATTCTTTGTGTGTGTTCGAGGTAATGAGTTCGTACAGGTATTTTGCAGCAAAGCTCTTGGGTTTTGACGGCTTGCTTAGCTTGGCTAGTTAGAAGGATTCAGTCCTGGCAATTTAGTTTGTGCAAATGGAATTGGGAGAGTTCTTGTTGGGTTTTACCGTGGTTTGGAGATGTATATTTTCTATGGGCATGCGGAGCATGGGATGTATAGTGATTTTTCTTCCAGATGGGACCAATGGAAAGTTCTTAATTAGTTGAGTGCGTAGATGTCTGTGGCTCGGAAGGGAGATAAAGTTTTTATGTTATCCTCAGAGGGTATGGTATATGCGCTATGTTGTGGAGGACCGAGACTTGCGTGTGTTAGGCTACAGTTCAGTTCTGAAAGGGAGTTCATAAAACTCTTAAGCAACTGGGTAGCCTCAGATAGTTAAGGGAATGATATTCTTAATTGGAAGTGATTTGACGATAGTATATGTTCAGAAAAAAGGGTAATGTGATTAAGTTGATGGCACTTCGGTAATATTGCGGCACTTTCTTGTTAGGTCGACTGCTGATATTCGAGTTTGCTTCATGGCATAGGGGAATTATAGGATATTTTTTCGTGGAATGATTGGGTATTGAGGTGTGCTATGTGCTTGGACTGCGGAATTTGGGGATCAGGTATGGTGATTTGTGTGCTACATGGGGTTGGAGACCGGAAGTTCTCACGTTTAGGCTATATTGTTGTTGCGAGTCGCGTGTATCGGCTGTTTAGTGACTATCGGGGTCTGGAGACCCGAGCGAACCTTTTATGCTTGGTGTGTTGGATTTGGAAGTGATATTGGGTTCAGACTGGTTGTCTTTGTGTTGTTTTATTCTGGACTATTGCGATAAGACGGCGCTGTTGGCTATGCCGGAAAATGCCACAGATTGAGTGGAGATGTTCGACGGATTATGTCCTATTGGGGATTTTTATATTTCGAAGACCCAGCGGACGGCTGGGAAGGATTTGTCTTTCTTATTTGGGCCTTCGTGATGGGTGTCAGTGCAGAGGTGTGACGACCCAAAGGGTCATCACCTGTTTTCTTATTCATTCTGTACTTCCAAGGCCTTCAAAATCTCATTTGGGTTTGCCTTGATTTGCGTGCGCAGTCCGGGCGCGTAGCCGGAAAGCTTAAATATGAATTCTGTGAGAAAAAAATGCTAAATTTTGATATTAAATTGAATAAATTTGACTTTGGTCAATATTTTGGGTAAACGGATCCGGACCCATGAATTGACGGTCCCGGAGGGTCCGCAGGAAAATATGGGACTTGGGCATATGCTCGGAATCGGATTCCGAGGTCCCAGGCCCGAGAAATGAATTTTTGTGTGAAATTGTTTTCTGGAAATAATTAAGGAAATTGGAAATGAAATTTGAATAAAAGACTATGGTATCAGGCCTGTATTTTGGTTCCGCCGCCCGGTACAAGTCTTATATATGGTTTAAGCGCTTTCTGTAAAGTTTGGTTGAAAACGGACGTCGTTTGACGTGTTTCGGACTCAAAATGGAAATTTGATGTTTTATGAAAATTTGGAAGGAATCATGGATTTTGAGGCTTAATTCAATGTATATGATGTTATTTTGGTGATTTGATCGCACGGATAAATCCGTAGGATGGTTTTGAGGTGGTGTGTATGTTTGGTTTGGAGCCCCGAGGGCTCGGGTGAGTTTTGAGTAGGTTCCGGGATGCCTTAGACTTAAAATATCAGTTGTTGCAGGTTCAGGAAATATTGCAGGCCTCTGAACCCTCTAGTGCAGTCCGCGAGAAATCGCGTGCGGCCCCGGAGGGGCTAGCGCAGCCGCGGCGGCTTTGCGCGGTCCGCGGTGGGTGCTGTGCGGCCGCGGTCGGCTTTGCGCGGTCCACGCAGGGCTAAGATTCGCAGGTCTTCAGGTAGGCCAGGCCAGCGCGGCCGCGGTCCCTTTTTGCGCGGCCCGCGCTGGCACTTCAGAGGGGTATATATAGACGGTAATGTCAGTTATTTTTCATTTTTCAAAAACCTAAAACATAAGAGGCGATTTTCCAAACAATTCTTCTTCTTCAAAACGATTGGTAAGTGATTTCTAGCTCATTTTCTTCACTCCTTAACATCTTTTAACATAATTTCAACTTCAAAACAAAGATTTTAATGGGGAAATTTGGGAATGTCGGGTAGAACCTAGGTTTTTCTAAAATTTGGGATTTAGACTTCAATTTGAGGTCCGATTTCAAAATAATTTATATATTTGAGTTCGTGGGGGAATGGGTAAACGGGTTTTGGTTCGAACCTCGGGTTTTGACCATGTGGGCCCGGGGGCATTTTTGACCTTTTGGGGAAAAATGATGAAAAAGCTATAATAGGTATTGGGTTCGTGTTGTTTAGCATTTATTGATGTATTGAAGTCATTATTGTATAGATACGAGTGATTTGGAGCCGAATTCGAGGGGAAAGGCGGTTATTGAGGATTGAATTGGTCGTGGAAGTTTGAGGTAAGTGTTTGGTTTAACCCTAGCTTGAGGGAATAGGAGTTGAATCTTATTTGTAACTTGCTAATTGTCGAGTACGATGTATAGACATGGTGACGAGTATCTATACATTGGTGTCTAGCATGACCGTGAGTCTTTGTTTTGCAAATAGTTTGGTTGTTGTTATGCCTTCCATGCTTAATTGATGACTTCTACATGTTATAATGATCTTGTGAAAGATATTGTGATCTTTGAACTTCGTGGAGCATTGGCTCGGGTTGAAATACAAATTGTGAAGGTATATGAGATAAGTAACTCCTTGCTCAAGTGATAATGTGAACTTTGAGATGAAAGTGAAAGAAAGAGAAGAGTTAATTATTTATTCCCTTGCCGGGACGTTGTTGGTTATTGATGTTGTACCCTTGCCGGGTTTTTAGTTGTTTGTTTGTGTACCCTTGCCGGAACTTCCATTCTTGTTTTATTATTCCCTTGCCTTTGTTTGTGATTTGTTGATTGGGTGAGGAAGAGTGTTAAAGCACGAAGGGTGATGCCGTGCATTGAATGATATTTGTGGATCGAGTTGCGCGCCGCAACAATGCAAAGTGATATGGATCGGGTTGCACGCCGCAATAATGATATTTATGGATCGGGTTGCACGCCGAAACAATGATATTTGTGGATCGGGTTGCATGCCGCAACAATGTTAAACGATACGGATCGGGTTGCACGCCGCAACAGTGTTGTTATATAATGGGATCGGGTTGCGCGCCGCAACAATTATTGATACAGGTGTGTTTATTTTGGATATTAGTCTCTTGTCCGCTGTAAATTTTAAGCTGCCTTTAGACTGTTACTCTGGATTTATTGTTAATACTGTTATCTCCCCTTAGCATGCTTCCCCTTCCATATTGTTTACTTGTCTTGTATTTCGATTCCGCTGTATGTATATAACAGTATAGGTTCATGTGGTGGTCCAGTCTAGCCTCGTCACTACTTTGCCGGGGTTAGGCTAGACACTTACCAGCACATGGGGTCGGTTGTGCTGATACTACACTCTGTGCTATTTTTCACAGGTCTAGGTTTCGAGCAGCAGCAGCAGTAGTGTGAGAGCAGGCTTCATTTCAACGAGACTCGAGGTAGCCTTGTAGGCGTCCGCAAGCCCGGCGTCTCCTTTGTCCTTTACTTTTATCTGTTATCTCATTGTATTCGAGACAAACAGCTTATGTTCTCTTTCAGACGTTGTATGTAGTATTCTTAGCAGTTCGTGAGTACAGTGACACCAGTCTTGGGTAGAGGATTTTGTTGAACTTTCTGCATTTCTATTCAGTTTTTCTATAAAAGTTTAAGACTTCCGCTCATTATTAAATTTCGCCGCTTTTGTATTATTGTCGTAAATCGTTAAAATGGACTAGATTATTAATGGACAAATAATTAAATTTGGCTTGCCTAGCTCCCACTAGTAGGCGCCATCACGACTCCCGAGGGTGGGAAAATCTGGGTCGTGACAAGAGGCTTCTACCATTGATTCAGTTTCGGTGGTGAAAGATTTATCGGACGTGTTTCTTGTGGCCGGGCATGTCGCCGGGCAAGGTTGTTGATTTCGGTATTGATGTGATGCCAGGCACCGTATCGTATGGCACTGGCAGAGTTAAGGAGTTAAGGGAACAACTTCGGGATTTCCTTAATAATGAGTTCGTTGGTAGGCCAATGTGGATGCGTGTTCTAGCTTGAGTCGGCTTGGTTGGCCCGAATGGTATTGTTGAGGGATAGGTTGATTCGATCGTTTTGAGCTTGTTAGTGATCTGGGGAGATCTATGAGTTGCTTTTCTGTTTTGTGAGACGTTATGATTTGTTGGTTATGGGCACGTGTGGTGCGGTTCTATTGGAAATTCATAGTTGAAGTCGAGCGGGAAGAGTAATTGGGTGTTGCTCGGTGAATGAAGTATCAGTTATGACCTATCGGGTTGCGTGGTATATGTTATTTGTCCCCGTGGGCATGATGATGTGCTTTGGTTCCAGACGTCAAATGGTGCGTGGTTGTCGCCTTCGAGCGTAGTGACTTAAGGTGTTTCATGTGGAACAGTGTTTGGATAGGATCGCGCATTTGCAGCGAAGCTATGTGGAGATATGACCTTGCGGGTTAGATTCGCGTGTTCTATTTCTATGATGTGGGACAGGTTCTCAGCCTTGTGTTATGGTGGTACTGGTGAGCTTGAGGTACAGCTCTTTCATTTGAGTCACTTCATGATTTGAGTGTGTTCGGACCGTTGCGTATTGGTGCGCGTATTATGCTAGTGTTGGCTTAGGCCTCCATTGACGTGTCATGTCACCAGAGTGGTGTGTTGGATTAGAGGATATCGTGGGGATCATTAATGAATATGAACGGATTCGATTTCAGCATGTCAAAAGGGTAAGATCGAGGTTCGGCTCGGAAATTTGCTATGGTATTGCCAGAGAAGAAGCGGCTTCATGAATGGTTGACCTGAGGAATGGTTATGGCTTACTGTGTGTTTTATTTATATCTGGCAATATAGGAAAGTGTTAGGATGAGACTTTGGTGATAAGAGGTTTTCTACCGGTATTCGGTTGTTGTATACAACTGCTGTGAATGGAAGTTATCGCTACAGGTGTTTGAGTTATGTGGTATATCAGATAATTGCACCTGAGGTTGCAGGCATGGGTTATTACAGCTGGTTCGGGTTTATTCAGAGTATAGGTGTGAGGTTTTGATCGTATTGTTGGTTTCAGAAGTGAAGAATGTGATTCCATGGCTTATGGGCCAGACTGGGTTGTGTAATTTCAGTTTCTATGTGTTATCGGACCTATATGAGATAGGGTGACGTGGGATCACCCCCGGGTATATGTATGGCAAGGTTATTCAGCGATTCGTTGGCTTTTGAAACAACTCTGAGTACGTTCAAGGACAAACGTGTGTTTAAGTGGGGGAGGATGTAACGACCCGACCAGTCGTTTTGAGCTTTTGGACTTTGATCGCCAGTTCTCGGGCATGACTTGCCCCGTGTTATGTATTATGACTGATGTAAATCATTGGATTTGGTTTCCAAGAAAATTTGGAATGAATTTGAAAGAACAGTCTCAGTTGAAAGCTTTGAATTTGGAAGGTTTGACCAAGAGTTGAATTATTTGTATATGAGCTCGGATCGGAATTTTTATGATTTGGTTAGCTTCGTTGGGTGATTTGTGACTTAGGAGCGCGATCTGAATGCATTTTGGAAGTCCGTGGAAGGTTTAGGCTTGAATTGGCGAAGTTGAGATTTTGGCAATTTCCGGTTGGTAGGTGAGATTTTGATATAGAGGTCGGAATGAAATTCCGAGAGTTGCAGTAGCTTCGTTATGTCAATTGGGATGTGTGTGCAAAATTTGAGGTCATTCCGACGTGGTTTGGTTGGGGTTTTGATCGAAAGCGTATTTCGGAAGTTTTTGGACAACTTAGGCTTGAATCCGATGTGTTTTGAGTGATTTGATGTTGTTTGAGGTGTTTTAATGATTGGAACAGGTTTGAATGATGTTATGGATTATGTTGGTATGTTTGGTTGAGGTCCCGAGGGCCTCGGGTGAGTTTCGGGTGGTCAATCGGACCATTTCATGTTGGGAAAATTGCAGGTTTTGGCTCCAGCTCTGTTGCAGATGTTTCCTCTTTGCGATCGCGTGAGGAGGCTCGCGATCACATAGAGTTATTTCAGGGGCATCCAGGTTTTCTCTTCGCGTTCGCATAGATCGGGTCACGATCGCGTAGTTTTGTGTTGCTGTCAATCGCGATCGCGTGTCATCATTTGCGATCGCGTAGTTGGGAGATTCTGAGCATCGCGTTCGCGTGAGGGAGTACGCGATCGCGTAGTGTAATTGTTGGCTGTACTTCGCGATCGCGAGGGCTTTTCCGCGATCGCAATTAAGTAAAATTGAGTGCTGGGCAGAATGTTTTAAAACCCATTTCCGCGAATTTGAGGCTAAGTTCCTCCATTGTTGGTTGATTTTGAAGCTTTTTGAAGAGATGAAAAGGGGATTTCGATGGGTATTACCTGGAGGTAAGATTTTTGAACTTAAAACTCGTTTTATTGTGTAATCTACCTAGAAATTCATGGAACTTAAGCAAAAATGAAGAAAAATAGGGCTTTGGATTTTGAAATTTGATTTGGGGATTTGAAGGACCAATTGGGGTCGGATTTGAGAAACTTTTGTATGTATGAACTCGTGAGAGATAAGGAATCTAATGATGTGAAATTTTGAGTTCGAAAGTGGCCCGGGCTCGGTTTTCTAATTTCGGATTTTTGATATTTTTCGATTGTTTTCGCTTGGGCTTTGTTCCCTTAACATATTTTGACGTATTCTGGTCTGGTTTTGGATAGATTCGACGCGCGTGGAGGCCGATTCGAGGGGCAAAGGCGTCGTGAGCTAGAGATATCGCCGGTTCGAGGTGAGTAATGATTATAAATGATATCCTGAGGGTTTGAAATCCCGCATTTCACATCGTAGTGCTATATTTGAGGTGACTTGCACGCCGGATAGCGAGCGTGGGTAGAGCACCTTTGGGATTGTTACTTGGTCCGTCCGATTGATGATTTTACTGTGTAATTGACTGAAACTTATTTGTTATCATCATGACTTGGGCTGATTGCCATATTGGGCTTTGTGCCAGCTATTTTGAACCCCTTCGGGTATGGTTGTTTGATATTTCCTCACTGTTTTGATTTTATACTTGAAATCGCCATTGCATTTTTTTCACTGTTTTCAAAACTCAGCCAAGTTTACTTGCTTTAACACTTGAAATGATATTTCCAATAATATTTTGGGCTGAGCCATTCTGTTTATTGTGGCCCGAGTGGCTTATGTGATTTTGTTGACTGAGTTAGGCTGAGGGCCTGTATTGTGAGGATACTTTTGGATCGGACTGCACGCTGCAGCAATATATATATATACACACACACGGATCGGGCTGCACGCCGCAGCAGTGTTATACTGATACTGGTATGAGGCCAAGGGCCTAGATTTGATGCCACTAGATGGCTTGATATTGTTCTTGGGCCGTAAGGGGCCCCTCCCGGAGTCTGCACACCCCAAGTGAGCGCCGTCGACGATAAATGGATCGGGCTGCACGCCACAGCGGTACTAGGAATGTTCTATGTGTTTACTTTATTTCATTGTCTGCCATTATCTGTTGTCTGTGTTACTTCACGGGGTATCTACCTGATTGCTTTGCATTATCTGTTGAGGGAGTGTTGTGCCCGAGGGGCGGATTTCTGTGCTTATCTCCACTAATTGTTTGCATTTATTCGCTTAACCGTTGAAAAAGTCATTTTCAAAAGAGGTTTGAATTGAGCTAAGATGTTTTCCAAAGATTTCACAGTTTCACTGTTTTTCTCAAAAGGGTTTTATATTGCTTCTACACAGCATGATGATTTGCCTTACGTGATTTCTCACTGCTCAGTTATTATTTACCTTTATTACTCACTGAGTTGGAGTACTCACTTTACTCCCTGCACCTCGTGTGCAGATGCAGGTATTTATTCACCCGGTAGCGGGTTTTGGCTTATTGGAGGCAGAGCTATAGGAGTTTAGCGAGGTGACTGCCAGCGTTCGCAGCACCGCTTATCTCTCTGTTGTTCATTTTTCCTGTTCAGTATATTTTTAGACCTTGTAGTTGTATTTACACTCTTATAGATGCTCGTGACTTGTGACACCCCAATTAGGGCTGTATTGGGTTGTACTTCCGCTAATTAATATTATTAAATCATATTTAGACCGCTTATTCATGTTTATCTATTTTTGAAAAGGAGATATGGGTTAGTTGGCTGGCCTTGTCTTCACGAGAGGCGCCATCACGACCAGAGTGGGATTTGGGTCGTGACAGCTAATGCACGTATAGTATAGTGTAAGTATATATATATATTCAATAAAATATTAGCTAATGCGCTGATACTTAGTGCATAGTATAGTGTGTATATATATATATATATATACACACACGCTTCGTAGTACTACTTAACTGCTTATATAGCATGTTAGAGTATATTTTAGTCTATTCATCCCTTGTATTACAAAAGTATTAACGTCTTACATTTATATTATTTACATAGTAAATACAAAAGTGATTTTTAATTTTGACTATTGTTGACCTGAAAAGAGACCAACTTTGATCGCTAATTATACATAAATTTAAACTAGCGACCAAAGTTGGTCGCTAAATTTAAATTAGATTTATTTATATTTTATATAATATTTAAAATAATAATATAATTGGTAAACGTTAGAACTGGGTCCCAGATTAGAGACCAAAGTTGGTCTCCATCTCTTTAAGCGACCAACTTTGGTCGCTAACTTTGAATTATATTTATTTATATTTTATAAATTTTTTTAAATAAATATATAATTATTAAAATTTTATAACTGGGTCCCATTTCAGCGACCAAAGTTGGTCGCTAACTTCTTACCCTTTATTTAGCGACCAACGTTGTTAGCAAATTTTAAATTATATATATCTATATTTTATAATTTTTTTGAAATAATAATATAATTATTATAATTTTATAGGTAGGTCCCATTTTGGCGACCAAAGTTGGTCGCTAATCTCAGTTTACCTTTGACCAAGCAAGTCTGACCAGTTCGGTAAATATTTTGACGAAATTTGCGACCAAGTAGCGACCAATCTTGGTCGCTAATTTATTTCAAATATTTATTTTATTATTTTCGCTAATTTAGCGACCAACTTTGGTCGCTTTTTTTTGGTCGCTTTTTTCCGGAGTTCTAGTAGTGCTCGCTTTCTCCTTCCCAGCAATTGTAGTCTTACTTGCTATTTCATTGATCGTATTTGTGATCGGAATGACTCTCTTTCATCTCCTTCTACCCAAGCTGGCAGAGGCGCACGTTAGTTCACCGTCGGTGCGTCAACTTCGATGTTCTAGAGAGAGAAATCTAGAGATAAGTAAATTTTTTTTTTTGTATATGTATATATTCTGTATGTTATATATAAATTTTATACATTTTTTCGACTACCAAATGTAAATAGTTTATATCGCAGGCTAAAAATGATAATACCCCAACTGAAAATTGGACCTAAAGGTGATATACTGCTAGCAAAGATTAACTAATTATCATGTGAAACAATTTTATCTAACTGAAAACTCTTAGGTAATCGGTGAAATAATTCAAAACCATTAAAATTCCTTTGAAAAATCATATGAATTGCATTTTCTATGAGTTTGACCCATGTTTAGTTCTGTCATATTAATCTGACTGGACATTGAAGAAATATTCGAATTTATAGGGCAAATAAGTACATGAGTCGATTTATAAATTTTGATTATGCTATTTGATAATCAATTTTAGTAGACGCCAAATATCTCAGATTCTCAATTTTCGCTGGCCCCATAAAAGACATATACTAAAATGCAGTTTGTTTTCAGTATTTTGGTAACTTTAGATGAGATATTCATACATTTTAACATAGTATTACAGCAACAAAAGTTTGAGTTTGAATATAATTAAATTATTAGATGAAATAATTACACATTTCAATACACTTTGTTTCTCTTTTTGCAGTAGCCAATGAATAGGGCAAAAGGGAAGTAGGTGACGGAGATGTCTATTAATGATATATATTTAAATCATATACCACTGGCATGCAGAATGAAATTACGACCATTAAATTAATCAAGATACAACCTAATCTGATCAGCCATATATTGTTTATATATTTTGAAATAAGTAGGATGGCTTCTCATATTGC
Organism: Nicotiana attenuata; assembly: GCF_001879085.1. Lineage (NCBI taxonomy): Eukaryota > Viridiplantae > Streptophyta > Magnoliopsida > Solanales > Solanaceae > Nicotiana > Nicotiana attenuata. Next base: position 32,144 of record NW_017671335.1, read on the forward strand.
TACTTGATTTGGTTGTGCATGATGCTCTTTTTGCATGTCTACGTACTGTTAATTAACAGAAATATATTAATATTCTTTTCTGAGTTAGGGGGAGTCCCTTTATGATAAAGTTGGAACAAAATAAAGTTGTTTATGCACCATGCACATTGTTTAACCTATTCGGTTATCATGCAATAGCACAATACTTTACAACTAATAAAGAGATATTCAATATCTGACATCTTTCCATTCATTAGAATTTCATTTTTGGTTGGGCATAACTTTGTCTATCTGTATGAATCATGTGGAAATCAGCCATTAGCACTTGTTAAAATGTCTTAACGTCGATTCCTTCCTTCTCTCAAAAGGAATATCGATTTGTTTGAATAAAAAATATGAAATAAAGGTCAACCCGGTGCATGAAGCATTATACGTCCACGTAGAATTCGAGAAAGATCGCATCCTGAAGAGTATGATATAGACATCCTACATGATGCAAGCATTAACGATTGATTATGGTACGAACCCGTAACTTATAAATCATAATGAAATTTTTTTAAAGTTGCTCTAAAACTCTCTTTCTAATAAAAAAAATGAATAAGTAAATAAAATCAAGGATCGATACAATTTCTGTATCAACAATTGGTGTCACATCCTACCCACATGAAATGTGCAACCTTTTCTTTGAAGGAACGAATATTGTTTTTTTGCCCTCATAACTAGTGGAGTACGATTGATTTTCTTTTTTACTTTTATTTATAGAAAAACATACCGCCGTTTGTACTTGCACATGATATAATTTGTATAACTATGAGCTAATTTGAACGATAATACTTTAATGATGATAACCTTACTTCTACAAGTAAGTAATCTTTATGAATTATAGAGCCCGCTTGGATGGACTTGTTGTAAATGACTTTTAAGCCAAAAGCAATTAGGAATTTTAGCTTTTAGCTTTTGGCTTATTTTTGTCATTTTAGCTTAAAAACAAGTGCTTCAAAAAATACTTTTTTACTTTATCCAAATACTACAAAATGGGCTTGAAAGTTATTTTGGCTTAAAAACACTTAAAATAAGTCAATCCAAACGGGCTCATAATTTCACATTCAAGAATATTCAATTAATTTGGCAAATGGGATACTCATAATGTTGTAGAGATCTAATTATGCCTGTTGAATTTTACATCTAACATGTCGTTCCATCTCGAAATTCCTATAACGGGATATTCACAAAGAGATCAAAATATTGTAGGATACTTCTTGACAATTAAATAGTTGAAGAAATATACTACATCATGGAGATCAAATACATCCCAATGAGGTATGCATCATCTTACATGTGAGAAATATACCGCTTTAGCCTTCGAATCAAATAGACAACCAGGAGAGAATAATCAAGGAGAAACAAGAGTGTGCTCACAATTGATTAGTAAAAATATTTTTCTTTAAAAATAAATAAATGGCGTTCTCATTTATCAGACATATCTCATTCCCTGGTATTAAAGGTACATTTTTGTGTTTAATCTACTAGGAATAATAAAATAATATAATAAACGAGAAGTGTAATGACCCGTCCGGTCATTTTGAGTGTTGTAGCCCCGTTCGTTCATCTACTGCCCATTTTATGCTTAATTGTTATTATGTGACTTGCCTGGGTAGTTGATTCAATTCCGGGGATGTTTCGGAATGTGATACACTTAGTCTCAAGGTTGGAAGCTTAAGTTGTAAAGGTTGCCGGATGTTAACTTATGTAAACGACTCCGGAATGGAGTTTTGATGGTTCTGTTAACTTCGTAGAATGATTTTGGAGTTAGGAGTGTGTACGGATAGTGATTTGAAGGTCCTTAGTTGTTTTACGCTTGAAATGGTGAAAGTTGGAAAATTTGAAGTTTTGGAAATTGAGAAGTTTGATTGAGTGTTGACTTTGTGGTTATTGGGCTCGGATTTTGGCTTCGAGAGTTGGAGTAGGTCCGTTGTATCATTTATGACTTGTGTGCAAAATTTAAGGTCAATCGGACTTGATTTGATAGGTTTCGGCGTCGAACGTAGAAGTTGGAAGTTCATAAGTTCTGTTGACCTGAGCGGTTTTGGTTTTGATGATTGACAAAGGAATACATGCATGAACCATGTCCATGGACAGTGTATACAGGTGACGGGCAGAATCAAGCAAAAGGCATGCACGTGAAAGGGATAAGTATAAGTGGTTATATCGGATATTCTCTGAACGAAAATGTTATATTTGATAAGGAGCAGGACTCCTTACTTGAAGAGAACTCTATCCAAGATAAGGGAAGAGTTAGAAGTTGAAGTTGACTAGAACTCTTCCACCAAGGAAGAGTAAAGCATTAGAACTCTAGTTAATCTTTATTTACTAACTCTATATATATCAGTTGTGTTCTCTTTTACAGGTGATGCACATACTGAAGTTAAGCACGAATTGAGAGCAAAATAGCAAGGCATGAGCAATTCATGTGAAATTTAAGAGTGCGATCCTGAAGCTACATGAACCTGATTGAAGAATGGCTCCATAAAGAGTTTCGTGTGTCTTTCTTTATTTCTAATTCAAAGTGTAGTACACGTTTTGAGTTGTACTTTTCAGCTTTCTAAGAAGCAAATTGTACTAGGTACCTGAGTTGTATCTTTCAAGTTAGAGTTAACTTGAAGTAGTCGCAACAACTAGTGGCGTGTTGCTATAAGGGTTAGAGTTAATCCTAAGGTCTGCAAGAGGTTGTAAACTCGAGTTGTATTGTTCAAGTAAGAGGTAACTTGAAGCAGTTGCAACAGCCTGTGGCTGGTTGCTATAAGGGTTAGAGTTAATCCTTAGGTTTGCAAGAGTTTGTATACTTTGTTGTTGGCTCAGAGTTGTAAAGAAGGGCTTGGAGAAAATCCTACTGGATAGGTCGTGGTTTTTTTCACCTTTTGAGCCAGGTATTTTCCACGTAAAAATTCTTGTGTACTTTACTTTCTGCATTTATTATTCCGCAACAGTAGTATAAGGAACACATAGAAGAACCAGGTCCTTCTATAATCCGTGCACGCGAAAAAATTGGACACCACACAAATCACCTCTCCTCTCTTGTGTGGTATTAAAGTTAAAACATCAATTTGTATCAGAGCGGGTTATCCTTAAAGATGCTAACATCTTAGGAAAAGATCAATATGAGTGCACTACCTAGAAACTATAAAGAGTGACCACTAGGCTACCACTATTCAATGATCACTATTATTCTTTGTGGAAGGAGAGGAGAATAGATCACTTGTAGATGACTGATGAATGCTTCGAATGTGGTAAAAAGAACCACATGATCAAGAACTGTCCTATGTGGAAAGTCGAGTGGAAAAACAGTAAATCTGAAAGAAGGAACAGGTTCAAGAGAAGAAGAACTACAACAAAAGGTCATCCAAATCAATGGTTGCTACTTGAAAAGATAGTTCAGATGAGGACACTGATGATAATTTTGAATGAGCTCTCATAGCAATTCGAGAATCTGAAGATGAACCTGATAAAGAATATGAGATAAGTTTTCTGGACCTTAAGGATAAATTAAACTCCTTTCTAAAGATAGAATATCAGAATTGTTGCTAACTTTAATTGATGAATCTAAGAACATAAGTTCTGAAAAAGAACAGTTGTCAAAAGAGTAACTTTTTAAAAGCAAATTGCAAAAACCTGGAAATAAACATTTGTAAAACTGAAAAGGAAAATACTGCTTTGAAGAACCAGGTTCATGCACTTGAGACATTTGTCTTAGAACATAGATCTGAAATCTGAAATTGAAGTTAGGAATAGGTAAAGAAATAGCTAGTGACACACAACTCTCACCAGAAAAGGATGTAGGAAAGGTAAAAAATTAGCTTTATAAAAGGGATGAACTAGTAGGAATCCAGAAGGAGGACTTGACTAAGGTTAAGCATGAGTAAGATAGAACATGTAAATGGACAGGTCCTCTGATGCACTTTCATGGCTACAAAAACACCATAGTAGCAACAGAAGAGGACTTGGCTTTGGAAACTCTACACCTAAGTGGGATCCCAAAAGCAAGTACCTCACACTCCCTAAGAATAAAATTTTCACACATCATGGTAACACGGGTCACTATAAGAGTGAATGCGTTGCAAAAGAAAAGGCATGTCAAAAGAACAAAAATTTATTCTAGGGAAAAGTAGGCTGCCAAGTTGGGCTAAAAAGAACATGATTCATCCTTGCCTATAGAAAGGGACCCAAACTAGCTTGGGTTCCTAAGACTAACCCCTGATTTTCTTTTGCAGGTCCAAGTGAAGGGGAGCAACCAAATAATGGTACATGGATAGCGGCTGCTCAAAGCACATGATACGAAGCAAGAACTAGTTCCTTTCACTTGAGGACCTTAAAGAAGGTAATGTCTCCTTTTGAAATGGAAAGAAAGGTGAGATCATTGGGGTTGGAAATGCAGGTAAGACTGATTCTCACTCTATTGAGAATGTCTACTTGATAGATGGACCGAAGTATAATATAATAAGTGTATCACAATTGTGTGATAGAGGTAACACGGTAGTCTTTACCTTGCTTTGTGACTAATCTTACCACTGACAAGATAGTTTTGCAGGGAAAAAGAGTTAACAACATATATGTTGTGGATCTGTCCACACTTTCAGATAATGAACTCACTTGCTTAAGTGTGTTGGATAATGATCCCCTCATTTGGCACAAAAGACTTGGACATGCCAGTCTAAGCCAACTCAATAACCTAGTCTCTAAGGACTTGGTGATAGGGCTGCCTAACAATCGAGCCTTGACCGAGAGTTGACTTTCTTGTTATCGGGCTCGAATTTGGTTCCGAGAGTTGGAGTAGGTACATTGTGTCATGTATGACTTGTGTACCAAAATTGAGGTCAATCTGACTTGATTTGATAGGTTTAAGCGTCGAATGTAGAAGTTGGAAGTTCATAAATTCATTAGGCTTGAAGTAATGCGCGATTCGTGGCTTTAGCATTGTTTGATGTGATTTGATGCTTCGAGCGAGTTTGTGTGATGCTTTAGGACTTGTAGGTATGTTTGGTTGTGGTCCCCGGGGCCTCGGGTTGTTTTCGGATGGTTAACGGATCAAATTTTGGACTTGGGAGATTGTTGAAGTTTTCTGGTGCACAAGTCTGGTTTCCTTACACGTGATCACGTGGACAGGTCCGCTATCGCATAGGCTTAATTGGGAAGCTGAGATTTTTTTCTACGCATTCGCGAATTGAAGGATGCGATCACATAGTTGAGTGGAGCAGTGAATTACGAACGCGTGGCTAAGGTCGCGTTCGCGTAGAGTAAATGAGGCAGAAGTTAGATCACGCGTTTTGTTCATCGTGAACGTATGGTGTCATTTGCAATCGCGTAAGTCTGAGGGCCAGTATATCGCATTCGCGTGGAGGTTTCCGCATTCGTGTAAGGTTAATTCATGGGGAAACATAATTATGCTTCGCGATTGCGAAGCTTTTTCCGCAATCGCGATGAATGACATCCAAGCAGGACTTAAATGTTTCAAAAACGACGGTTGAGTTCATATCACAAATTTGATTTTGGGAGTTCGGTTCGACGCGATTCTTAGAGAGATTCAAGGGATTGGGGGTAAGTGATTCTTACTTAGTTTAGTTAAATTTTACAATTATGTCTTTGATTTCATCATTTAATTAGTGATTCGGGTTGAGAAATTGGGGAGAAATGGAGGAAACTTTTTAGGCCGAAATTTGGGGATTTGAGCGAGATTTTGATATTGTATTGAGTAATTTTAGTATATTGGACTCGTGATTGAATGGGTATTCGAATTTTATAGCTTTTATCGAAGTCCGAGACGTGGGCCCGGGGGTTTACTTTTGAGTTGACTTTTTGATTTTTGATTAGGAACTTAGTATTTTCTTATGGAACCGATTCCTTTAGCTCGTGTTGATTATTTCAAATTGTTTGTGGCTATATTCGAGGCATTCGGAGGCTGATTCACGAGGCAAAGAGAGTAGAAATTTGCTCGATTTGAGGTAAGTAACACTTCTAAACTTGATTTTGAGGGTATGAAACCCCGAACTACGTGTTATGTAATCGGTGTTGAGGTGATGCACATGCTAGGTGACGGGCGTGTGGGCGTGCACCATAGAAATTGTGACTTTGGCAATCCCATGGAACTGTATAGTTGAATAATCTTGTCGTTATCCGTATATTCTCCATGTGTTAGAAAAATTAAGCTGCAAGTCATTTTAGAAATCATGCTTAGGCTACGTTGGTACTGTTGGGACCCACAGAGGTCGCATTACATGTTGAATTATTTGCTTAATTTGAAATCATGCACTTAGTCATAGCTATTATTTGCATATCTTTTCTCAGTCTCTGTTGCCATTTATTTATACAATATATCATCATTGTTTGGGCATATCATGATTCTTGTGAGCCCGAGAGACTAGAGAGATTGATGACTAAGTGAGGTTGAGGTCCTGATTGTGAGGATATGTATGGGATTGGGCTGTACATCGCAACATGTGTTATTGACTCATACCATGATTGGCTTATTATAGCGCTTGGGATGGATTTGCCCCTCCGGAGTCTTCACACACAGTAAGCGCAAGTACCTACTGAGTGCGAGTGTCGAGTGATTGGGAGGATTGAGTAACTGTGAGAATGGAGTGAATTGGAGGACTGGGCGATTGATACTCTGAGAGTATGCATATGATTTCATCACCGTTTTGTACTTCAGTTGGCATACATAACTGACATGTAGATATCGAGATGGTAATATCTTGTTTCAATTGAACTTAACATATTTTACTTGTTTGGGCTTTAATTGTTAAACTTGGAAGCATGCCTATATTTCTGTACTGAAAATTCATAATAGACTGTCCCATGAAGCCCGTCACCGCTTTCAGCCCAATAGTTTTACGTACTGGGTTGGTTGTACCCACGCTACACCCTGCACTTCGTGTGCAGATCCAGGTATTTTCGGATACAGTGGTTGCTGATTCTCAGTGTTGTTCAGTCTTTCGGAGATTTCAGAGGTAGCTGCTCTAGCGTCCGCAGACCTTGCTTCTCCTCCCCTATCCCTCAGTTTTTATTTATTCAGTTTCAGTTTCTTAGACAATGATTCAGACTCTGTATTGGTTAGATGCTCATGCACTTAGTTACACCCCCGGTTTTGGGAAACTTATATATTGAGTTGCAACGGTTTTATTGATTTATGAGACTTTTATTTATTTAAACTTGTTTTAGAATATCTTAAATTTTAAAGTGTTGGAACTGTCTGAGTAGTCAGGTTTTCTAGTACCATGATAGGCGCGATCATGACATGTTAGGTTTTGGCTCATGACAAGAAGAATAAGAAAAGAAGAAGTAGGACGGAAGAAGATTAATTAACCTAAATGACTGTCCAACCAACTGCTTAAATTAATGTGTGTGTATATATATATATATACACACACAAAAAAAAAACTAATCCAACCAACTATTTACATAAAGATCCCATTATAAAATGAAGATTTAACCCAAATAGCCTCACACCCATCTGCTTGAACTAAACATAGTCATGAATATATAATAGGCAATGTGGCCTCCGGGACACTTAAACTTGCACCCATTTTTCAACCTGGAAAAGAAACTTACGTGTGACTACCCGACTCGTCGTCACGTGAGTTACCGCTTCATTTTCCCTGTTTTCAGCTTCTTTATGTTTCATTATAAGATTCGTGTGTGAACGAGTTGATTTGGATTTGCTTTAGAGGGAAATGAGACACTTAGTCTCTTTAAGGAAGGTTTGGTTTGGAAAAGTCAACCGGATATTGACTTATGAGTTAGAGGGCTCAGATGTGATTTCCGGTGATTCGATTAGCTTCGGGGGATGATTTGTGACTTAGGAGCGTGATCGGAATTGGTTTTGGAGGTCTGGTGTAGAATTAGGCTTGAATTGGCGAAGTTAGTATTTTGGCGAATTCCGGTTGATAGGTGAGATTTTGATCCGAGGGTCGGAATGGGATTCCGAGAGTTGCTGTAGCTTCGTTATGTGATTTGGGATGTGTGTGCAAAATTTCAGGTCATTCGGAGGTGATTTGGTTGGGTTTTTGATCAAATGCGTGTTTCGGAAGTTTTTGAAGAACTTAGGCTTGAATTCGGTGAGAATTGATGATTTTAGTGTTGTTTGATGTGTTTTGATGATTGGAGCAAGTTTGAATGATGTTTTAGGATGGATTGACACTTTTGTTGAGGTACTGGGGGCCTCGGGGTGATTTCGGATGGCCATCGGGATGAATTTTGGACTTGATGCATTTTTGAAGATTGCTGGCATCTAGTATTTCTGCATCTGCGGAAAAGGGGCCGCAGATGCGGTTCCGCGGTGCGAATAAGGGATCGCAGGTGTGAGTGTTTGCCATTTGGAGAAATTCCGCAGAAGCGGATGATTTCCGCAGGTGCGGTCTCCGCAGATGCGGTTAATGACCGCAAAAGCGGTCCGTGCATGCAAGGGAGGTTCCGCAGAAGCGGAGGCTTGATCGCAGAAGCGGTGTCCGCAGAAGCGGAGATTGACCGCAAAAGTGGTCCTGGGCATAGTGAAGATCCGCAGAAGCGGTAACCGCAGGTGCAGTTCATTTATCTCAGATGCGAAAATGACTGATTAGAGAAGGGTTTTAAAAGCTCATTTTGTTCCGCGAGCTAAGGTTTATTTCCACCATTTTTGATCAACCTTAAGAGCTTTTGGACGGAAATTGAAGGTGATTCGACTGGGTGTCATTGGAGGTGAGTTCTATGACCTAAATACATGATTTAATGGTAGAATCAACCTAGAAATTCATGAAAATTTATCAAAAGGGGGAAGAACTAGGGCTTGAGTTTTGGTATTTCAAATTGGGTTTTCATGGGTCATTTGAGCTCGGATTTGGGAGTTCTTGATATGTATAAACTCGTGGCGAGATAAGGAATCCGATGATGTTAAATTTTCTGATTTTTGAGGAGTGGGCCTGGGGCTCGGGTTTTGCAAATTTCGTGAATTTCGATATTTTTCGAGTCTTTTCGTTTGGGTTATGTTCCCTTAGCCTATTGTGATGTATTCGTTGTGGTTTTGAACAGATTCGATGCGTGAGGAGACCGATTTGAGAGGCAAGGGCATAGCGAGCTAGGATTTTGGCCGGCTCGAGGTGAGTAATGATAGTAAATGATACCCTGAGGGTTTGAAACCTCGGATTTGCACAACGTAGTGCTGTATTGAGGTGAAACACGCGCTTAATGGCGAGCGCGGGGTTGGTTACTACTGGGGATTGTGACTTGGTTCGTTCCGATCAATATTTTTTCCGCGTATTTGACTGAAATGTATTTGTTACCAACATGATTTGGGCCTATTGCCATATTTTGGGCTTCATGCCGACTACTTGAATCCTTCGTGGATTTTTATCACTGTTTCCTCACTATTTTGATATACTACTTGAACTTAGTCCTGTTGATTATACTATTTTACAAACTCAGCTGCTTTAATTGAACTTTGAGACTTAAATGATATTTCCACTGTTGTTTGGGCTGAGCACTACTATTTTATGGATGCCTGAGGGGCTTATGATGTTTTCTGGACTGAGTGAGGCCGAGGGCCATATGTGAGGAGGATTTCAGGCCTCGAGTGTGATGTGAGGAGGCTTTCAGGCCTTATGTGTGATGTGAGAAGGCTTTCAGGCCTTATGTTGATATAGCGCTTGGGCCGTAAGGGGCCCCTCCGGAGTTTGCACACCCACAGTGAGCGCGGGTACCCATATGATCTGAGAGTGAGCCCGAGGGGCTAATGTTATGCTGAGTGACTGATACTGAGTCCGAGAGGCTGATACTGTTTTGAGCGATTGATACTCGGCCCGAGGGGCAGATTTCTACTCACTATTTACTTGTTGTTTTATCTGACTTACCTGTTTTTAAAAGGAGATTTCATTTGACTTTTACTGTTTTACTGCTTTAAACGATTTACTGCCTGATATAGAATTGCCTTGTGCACTTATGTGTTTTCATGCCTTCGGTTATTATTTATTATTAATACTCACTGGGTCGGAGTACTCACATTACTCCCTGCACCATGTGTGCAGATACAGGCATAGCAGAGTCTGCACCTGAGCGCTGATTCTTTCCAGACCAGGCAGCGAGTTGGAGTGACGAGGTAGCTGTTGACGTCTGCAGCCCCTTGTCTCCCCTATTTTATGTCTTTGAGTTCCTTCAAACTATTGTATCAGACATTTTATTTCGTAGACTCATTACAAACTCTGTAGTAGCTCATGACTTGTGACACCCCGGTTTGGGCTGTGTCGGGATGGTTTTCCTCGCTATTATCGCTATTTCCGCACTATTTGCTATATCATACATGTGTTAGAATTTTAAATGGTAATTAATTGCTTTAAAAAAGGTGTTTGCGTTGTTCTGGCTGGCCTTGTCTTCACAAGAGGCGCCATCACAGCCGGGTTTGGGAATTGGGCCGTGACAAGTTGGTATCAGAGCCTAGGTTACTAGGTCTCACGAGTCATGAGCTGGTTTACTAGAGTCTCGCGGATCGGTGCGGAGACGTCTATACTTATCCTCGGGAGGCTGCAGAACCTTTAGGAAAAATTCCACATTCTTGAAATTCTTGTCGTGCGAACTTGTTGATCCGAGTACTAAATTTTTCTTTATTCTATCCTCTCACAGATGGTGAGGACACGAGCTACCGGACGTGGCGGACGACCACCAGTACCACCCACTGAGGCCACTAGAGGCCGTGGACGCGGTCATGGTCGTGGCAGAGGCAGAGCAGCAGGGGCAGCGCCTGTTGATCCACCAGTTGCCCCAGCTAAGGATCAGGCTCCAGCAACACCAGTTCAGGCACCGACTGTGCCCATCATGGTTCCTGGCCTTCAGGAGACTTTAGCCCAGATTTTGACAGTTTCCACTGGCCTGGCTCAGGTCGTTTCAGCCACCACAGCAGCGGCTACTTCGCAGGCTGGGGGAGGCAATCAGACCCCCGCTGCTGCACACCTGAGCAGGTAGTGCAGGGATTACAGACTCCAGAGGCACCTCCAGCTCAGCCAGTTGCACCCGCGCAGGAGTTCAGGGTTCCAGTTATGCCCGAGGACAAGCAGCGCCGTCTCGAGAGGTTTGGTAGACTCCACCCTCCGACATTTAGTGGTGCTGAGGGCGAGGTTACCCAGGGTTTTCTCGACAGATGTTAACGGATGCCCCGTACAGTAGGAATTCTTGAGTCCAATGGTGCGGCTTTTACTATTTTTCAGTTTACTGGGGCTACCTTCACTTGGTGGGAGGCGTATGAGAGGCGTAGGCCGACCGGTGCAGCACCTTTGACTTGGAAGGAGTTCTCCACTCTCTTCTTGGAGAAGTACGTACCGCAGTCCCGCAGGGAGGAGCTGCGCAGACAGTTTGAGTGGCTACGGCAGGGAGATATGACAGTGTCTCAGTATGAGATGAGATTTTCAGAGTTGGCTCGTCATGCAGTTTGGCTGGTTCCGACTGATCGTGAGCGTATCCGGAGGTTTGTTGATGGTCTCAACTACCATCTCCGTGTTCTTATGACCAGAGAGAGTATTGGGTGCTTCATTCGAGGAGGTGGTTGATATAGCTCGAGAGATTGAGGCGGTTCGCCGTTAGGATCGAGAGGAGAGGGAGGCCAAGAGGCCTCGAGGTTCTGGTAGTTACAGTGGCGCTCCTTCGAGGGGCCAGTTCCAGCAGGGACGGGGTCGTTCTTTCAGGCCCGCTCAGTCGGCTCGTCCCGAGTATCGTGGGGCATTTTCAGGTCGTGGTTATCATGGTTCTCAGTAGAGTCAGCCTTCACTCAGCGCTCTTCCAGCACAGAGTTCATCTCGTGCCACGTCTGCTCACGGTTCTTCTAGGCCGAGTGCATCAGCTAGTCACTCCGGCGCGAGGGGCTCCCTTCAGTCCCAGTCTCCAGCACCTGGGAGCTGCTATGAGTGTGGAGAGTTTGGGCATATGTGGAGGCAGTGTCCTCGTCGTGCTGCTAGCTCATCTCAGCAGAGGGGTCAGCCCTCATCTTCTGGTCGAGTTTCTTCAGCACCCGCCCCGCTAGCTAGGGGTGAGGGTCAGACAGCCAGGGGTTGCCCCAGGGGTAGAGGTCGATCGAGCGGTGGTCAGGCTCGCTTTTATGCTCTTCAGGGTATGACAGATGCCATTACTTCGGATGCTGTCATTACAGGTATTATTTCAGTCTGCCACAGAGATGCCTCAGTCTTATTTGATCCCGGTTCCACCTATTCTTATGTGTCCTCATATTTCGCTCATCATTTGGGTGCGTCCCGAGGGTGTCTTGCTTTACCTGTTCATGTATCTACCCCGGTGGGCGATACCATTGTTGTAGACCATGTATATCGGTCGTGTTTGGTGACTATTAGGGGTCTGGAGACTCGAGTTGATCTACTACTACTGAGCATGGTGGATTTTGATGTTATTTTGGGCATGGACTGGCTATCTCCGTGTCATGCTATTCTAGACTATCATGCTAAGACAGTCACCTCGGCTATACCGGGTGTTCCGAGGATCGAGTGGCGTGGTGTGACTGACTATGTTCCTAGCAGGGTGATTTCATTCCTAAAGGCCCATCGTATGGTTGGGAAGGGTTTCCTTTCATATTTGGCGTTCGTGAGGGATGTTGGAGCCGAGACTCCTAGCATTGATTCTGTCCAGTTGTGAGGGAGTTTCCCGATGTATTTCCTGCAGACCTGCCGGGTATGCCACCGGACAGGGATATCGATTTTGGTATTGACATGGTGCCGGGCACTCAGCCCATTTCCATTTCGCCATATCGTATGGCACCAGCGGAGTTGAAAGAATTGAAGGATCAGCTTCAGGAACTCCTAGATAAGGGGTTCATTCGGCCTAGTGTGTCACCGTGGGGTGCACCGGTTCTGTTTGTGAAGAAGAAGGATGGCACCATGAGAATGTGCATTGACTACAGGCAATTGAACAAAGTAACAGTGAAGAACAAGTGTCCTCTGCCTTGCATTGATGATTTGTTTGACCAGCTTCAGGGAGCGAGGGTGTTCTCCAAGATTGATCTCCGTTCGGGCTATTACCAGTTGAAGATCAGGGATTCAGATATTATTAAGACTGCTTTCAGGACTAGATATGGGCACTATGAGTTTCTTGTTATGTCTTTTGGGCTGACCAATGCCCCAACAACGTTCATGCATTTGATGAACAGTGTATTTCGGCCTTATCTGGATTCGTTCGTTATTGTTTTTATTGATGATATCCTGGTGTACTCGCGTAGTCAGGAGGAGCACGCGCAGCATTTGCGAGTTGTATTGTAGAGATTGAGGGAGGAGAAGCTTTATGCAAAGTTCTCCAAGTGTGAGTTTTGGCTCAGTTCAGTGGCTTTCTTGGGGCACGTGGTGTCCAGCGAGGGTATTCAGGTCGACCCGAAGAAGATAGAGGCGGTGCAGAGTTGGCCTAAACCGACCTCAGCCACCGAGATTCGTAGTTTCCTTAGTTTGGCAGGTTATTATCGCCGGTTTGTTCAGGGATTTTCCTCTATTGCATCGCCCTTGACCAAGTTGACTCAGAAGGGTGCTCCATTTGTATGGTCGTACGAGTGCGAGGAGAGCTTTCAGAAGCTCAAGACAGCTTTGACCTCAGCTCCAGTATTGGTTTTGCCATCGGCTTCAGGTTCTTATACTGTATATTGTGATGCTTCGAGAGTTGGGAATGGATGTGTATTGATGCAGGAGGGTAGAGTTATTGCTTATGCTTCTCGTTAGTTGAAGCCCCACGAGAAGAACTACCCTGTACATGATTTGGAGTTGGATGCTATAGTTCATGCTTTAAAGATTTGGAGGAACTACTTTTATGGCGTATCTTGTGAGGTATTCACCGATCATCGCAGTCTTCAGCATTTGTTCAAGCAAAAGGATCTTAATTTGAGGCAGCGGAGGTGGCTATTACTTAAGGATTATGATATTGCCATTCTGTATCACCGGGGAAGGCCAATGTAGTGGCCGATGCTTTGAGCCGAAAGGCAGTTAGTATGGGGAGTTTGGCGTACATTCCAGTTGGGGAGAGGCCCTTTGCAGTCGATGTTCAGGCCTTGGCCAATCGGTTGGTGAGACTAGATATTTCGAGCCTAGTCGGGTGTTGGCTTGTGTGGTTTCTCGGTCTTCCTTATATGATCGCATCAGAGAGCGCCAGTATGATGATCCGCATTTGCTTGTCCTTATGGACAGGGTCCAGCATGATGATGCTAGAGACGTGACCCTTGGTGAGGATGGTGTGTTGAGGATGCATGGCCGGATTTGTGTGCCCAATGTGGATGGGCTTCGGGAGTTGATATTGGAGGAGGCCCATAGCTCGCGATATTCCATTCATCCGGGTGCCGCGAAGATGTATCAGGATTTGAGGCAGCACTATTGGTGGAGAAGAATGAAGAAAGATATTGTGGGATTTGTGGCTCGGTGTCTCAATTGTCAACAGGTGAAATATGAGCATCAACGACCTGGTGGATTGCTTCAGCAGATGGATATTCCCGAGTGGAAGTGGGAGAGGATTACTATGGACTTTGTTGTTGGACTTCCTCGGACTTTGAGGAAATTTGATGCTTTTTGGGTGATTGTTGATCGGCTGACCAAGTCTGCGCACTTCATTCCAGTGTGTACTACCTATTCTTCAGAGCGGCTGGCAGGGATTTATATCCGGGAGATTGTTCGGTTGCACGGTGTTCCAGTTCCTATCATCTCAGATAGAGGTACTCAGTTTACTTTGCAGTTTTGGAGAGCCGTGCAGAGAGAGTTGGGTACTCAGGTGGAGTTGAGCACAGCGTTTCATCCTCAGACGGACGGACAGTCCGAGCGTACCATTCAGATATTGGAGGACATCTTGCGTGCCTGTGTTATTGATTTTTGGGGTTCTTGGGATGAGTTTTTGCCGCTTGTAGAGTTTGCCTACAACAACAGCTATCAATCGAGCATTCATATGGAGATGGCTCCGTATGAGGCGTTATATGAGAGGCGGTGTAGATCTCCAGTTGGTTGGTTCGAGCCCGGCGAGGCTAGGCTATTGGGGACAGATTTGGTTCAGGATGCCTTAGAGAAGGTGAAGCTGATTCAGGAGAGGCTTCGTACAACACAGTCGCGTCAGAAGAGTTATGCGGACCGGAAGGTTCGAGATGTGTCTTATATGGTTGGTGAGAAGGTCTTGCTGAAGGTTTCGCCCATGAAGGGTGTTATGCGGTTTGGAAAGAAAGGGAAGTTGAGTCCGCGGTTTATTGGGCCTTTTGAGGTACTTAGGAGGATTGGGGAGGTGGCTTATGAGCTTGCCTTGCCACCCAGCTTGTCGGGCGTACATTCGGTATTTTATGTATCTATGCTCCGGAAGTATGTTGGGGAACCGTCCCATGTATTGGACTTCAGCACGATTCAGTTGGATGATGATTTGACTTATGATGTAGAGCCAACAGCCATTTTGGATCGTTAGGTTCGGAGGTTGAGGTCAAAGGATGTTGCTTCAGTGAAAGTGCAGTGGAGAGGTCGGCCAGTGGATGAGGCTACCTGGGAGACCGAGCGGGAGATGCGGAGCAGATATCCTCACCTGTTTGAGGCTTCAGGTATGTTTCTTGACCCGCTCGAGGACGAGCGTTTGTTTTAGTTGGGGAGGATGTGACGACCCGATTCGTCGTCACGTGAGTTACCGCTTCGTTTTTCCCGTTTTCAGCTTCTTTATGCTTCATTATAAGAGTCGTGTGTGAACGAGTTAATTTGGATTGGCTTTAGAGGGAAATGAGACACTTAGTCTCTTTAAGGAAGGTTTGGTTTGGAAAAGTCAACCGGATGTTGACTTATGAGTTAGAGGGCTCAGATGTGATTTCCGGTGATTCGATTAGCTTCGGGGGATGATTTGTGACTTAGGAGCGTGATCGGAATTGGTTTTGGAGGTCTGGTGTAGAATTAGGCTTGAATTGGCGAAGTTAGTATTTTGGCGAATTCCGGTTGATAGGTGAGATTTTGATCCGAGGGTCGGAATGGGATTCCGAGAGTTGCTGTAGCTTCGTTATGTGATTTGGGATGTGTGTGCAAAATTTCAGGTCATTCGGAGGTGATTTGGTTGGGTTTTTGATCAAATGCGTGTTTCGGAAGTTTTTGAAGAACTTAGGCTTGAATTCGGTGAGAATTGATGATTTTAGTGTTGTTTGATGTGTTTTGATGATTGGAGCAAGTTTGAATGATGTTTTAGGATGGATTGGCACTTTGGTTGAGGTTCCGGGGGCCTCGGGGTGATTTCAGATGGCCATCGGGATGAATTTTGGACTTGATGCATTTCTGAAGATTGCTGGTATCTGGTATTTCCGCATCTGCGGAAAAGGGGCCACAGATGCGGTTCCGCGGATGCGAATAAGGGATCGCAGGTGCGAGTGTTCGCCATTTGGAGAAATTCCGCAGAAGCGGATGATTTCCGCAGGTGCGGTCTCCGCAGATGCGGTTAATGACCGCAGAAGCGGTCTGTGCATGCAAGGGAGGTTCCGCAGAAGCGGAGGCTTGACTGCAGAAGCGGAGATTGACCGCAGAAGCGGTCCTGGGCATAGTGAAGATCCGCAGAAGCGGAGGGAAAACCACAGAAGCGGTAACCGCAGGTGCGGTTCATTTATCGCAGATGCGAAAATGACTGATCAGAGTAGGGTTTTAAAAGCTCATTTTGTTCCACGAGCTAAGGTTTATTTCCACCATTTTTGATCAACCTTAAGAGCTTTTGGACGGAAATTGAAGCTGATTTCGACTGGGTGTGATTGGAGGTGAGTTCTATGACCTAAATACATGATTTAATGGTAGAATCAACCTAGAAATTCATGAAAATTTATCAAAAGGGGGAAGAACTAGGGCTTGAGTTTTGGTGTTTCAAATTGGGTTTTCATGGGTCATTTGAGCTCGGATTTGGGAGTTCTTGATATGTATAAACTCATGGCGAGATAAGAAATCCGATGATGTTAAATTTTCTGGTTTTCAAGGAGTGGGCCCGGGGCTCAGGTTTTGCAAATTTCGTGAATTTCGATATTTTTTGAGTCTTTTCGTTTGGGTTATGTTCCCTTAGCCTATTGTGATGTATTCATTGTAGTTTTGACCAGATTCGACGCGCGAGGAGGCCGATTTGAGAGGCAAGGGCATAGCGAGCTAGGATTTCGGCCGGTTCGAGGTGAGTAATGATAGTAAATGATATCCTGAGGGTTTGATACCCCGGATTTGCACAACGTAGTGCTGTA
Organism: Nicotiana attenuata; assembly: GCF_001879085.1. Lineage (NCBI taxonomy): Eukaryota > Viridiplantae > Streptophyta > Magnoliopsida > Solanales > Solanaceae > Nicotiana > Nicotiana attenuata. The sequence goes on from NW_017671335.1 coordinate 49,329, forward strand.
TTGAGGTGAAACACGCGCTTAATGGCGAGCGCGGGGTTGGTTACTACTGGTGATTGTGACTTGGTCCGTCCCGATTAATATTTTTACCGCGTATTTGACTGAAATGTATTTGTTACCAACATGATTTGGGCCTATTGCCATAGTTTGGGCTTCATGCCGACTACTTGAATCCTTCGTGGATTTTTATCACTGTTTCCTCACTATTTTGATATACTACTTGAACTCAGTCCTGTTGATTATACTGTTTTACAAACTCAGCTGCTTTAATTGAACTTTGAGACAAATGATATTTCCATTGTTGTTTGGGCTGAGCACTACTATTTTATTGATGCCTGAGGGGCTTATGATGTTTTTTGGACTGAGTGAGGCCGAGGGCCATATGTGAGGAGGCTTTCAGGCCTCGAGTGTGATGTGAGGAGGCTTTCAGGCCTCGAGTGTTATGTGAGGAGGCTTTCAGGCCTTATGTGTGATGTGAGAAGGCTTTCAGGCCTTATGTTGATATAGCGCTTGGGCCGTAAGGGGCCCCTCCGGAGTCTGCACACCCACAGTGAGCGCGGGTACCCATATGATCTGAGAGTGAGCCCGAGGGGCTGATGTTATGCTGAGTGACTGATACTGAGCCCGAGGGGCTGATACTGTTCTGAGCAATTGATACTGGGCCCGAGGGGCAGATTTCTACTCACTATTTACTTGTTGTTTTATCTGATTTACCTCTTTTTAAAAGGAGATTTCATTTGACTTTTACTGTTTTACTGCTTTAAATGATTTACTGCCTGATATAGAATTGCCTTGTGCACTTATGTGTTTTCATGCCTTCGGTTATTATTTATTATTATTACTCACTGGGTTGGAGTACTCACATTACTCCCTGCACCATGTGTGCAGATACAGGCATAGCAGAGTCTGCACCTGAGCGCTGATTCTTTCTAGACCAGGCAGCGAGTTGTAGTGACGAGGTAGCTGTTGACGTCCGCAACCCCTTGTCTCCCCTATTTTATGTCTTTGAGTTCCTTCAAACTATTGTATCAGACATTTTATTTCGTAGATTCATTACAAACTCTGTAGTAGCTCATGACCTGTGACACCCCGGTTTGGGCTGTGTCGGGATGGTTTCCCTCGCTATTATCGCTATTTCCGCACTATTTGCTATATTACGATGTGTTAGAATTTTAAATGGTAATTAATTTCTTTAAAAGAGGTGTTTACGTTGTTCTGGCTGGCCTTGTCTTCACGAGAGGCGCCATCACGGCCGGGTTTGGGAATTGGGCCGTGACATTACGTGTTTCCCATTTGAACACTGAACTCATTCATTTGCAAAATTTTAAACCATTTTAACTGTCGACTATGTTTATGTGGCAACAATGTAACTGACGCGACAAAAATACGTGCTAATCATGCGTATGAAGCGCGTGGATATAATGAATGTGAGAATTTTTTTTACTAAAATTACAAATAATAAATAAATGAAGGAAAAAAAATAAAAAAATAAAAGAAGAAGGAAAATGCTCATTTCCAGCTACTTTGGGACCCTCCCCCACCTTACTCTTTCTCTTTCCCCGCCCTCTTTCTTCCGCAGCCATTCTCCCTCATTGCTTCATCTGCTCCAATTCCTTTTCTCCAAATTTTTCCTCTTCCCCGTTCATCTTATTCAAAAATCACCTTTAAAAATATCATCACCACCATTTTCCTCACTGCCACCCTAAACATCATTTTCAACCATTAGTATCTAGAGCACATTTTTCTATAAGATGCAAATAGATCTCAGGACAGATGGACAGAATAAGAACGCTAACGAATGTGAAATGAGGAATGAAGTATAGGGAATGGTCGGAATAGCCATCTTGGGGATTTTTTTTTATTTTTCTTTTTGACGGCTAGATAAGGTTTAAAATTTTTCCAAGCCCACAAACCACTCCGTCAAGTTTGTTGGTGCGACAAAACTTCAGACAGTGGCTAATCCAATTTTAAAGGATTTGGGATCTGCTTCCGAAGGGAATATAACCAAAAAAATATTTTTTTTTTGCTAAATGAGAAAGAACCAGAGGGTTGGCAACACTTTGCATAAATTTCCGGCGAGATACCAACTGGAATAGTATTATCAGCGATGATAAAATTGAAGAAGAATGGTGGGACGAACACTCATACAAGGCTTTTGGTCACTTCTATTGATGAGTTTTCATTGATTTTTCTAAGTAATTTGGGGGTTTTAGAGTGGAGGAATGAGGTGTTGATGGTGAAAGGTGCTGGTGGCCACCCAAAAAAGAATAGACATAATTTTTTCCCAAGAATTTTTTATAAAATGGTTAAATAAGGATTAGGACCTACATATTATACGTGTCAAACAATAATAGGCAAATAACACGATGTGTCAATTATGTCATAGGGATTGAGGTACACACTTAGTTTGAGGTGCCTATTTTTTGTACTTTTATCAAGTTGAGGTGTTCAAATGGAAAACACGTAAGTTTCTTTACCGTGTTGAAAAACAGGTACAAGTTTAAGTGGCCGAAAGGCTATTTTGCCTATATATATATATACTGGCTGGAAACGTAAATAGAGAATTCGCCGGCTATTGATGTAAAAATTCCTTATAAAATGCTTTTATTTGCACCTCTACAATAAGGGCTTTGTGCCATTGTACTACAGCAACTCCAGACAACAGTTTTGGGTCCATTACATAGATAGTTCACATGGACCCTTTTGCAAGCCTTCGTGGATAGAAAATTTCGAACTGCAACCTTAAGTATCCATATAACGTTTCCATATAACTATCTCAAGATTTTAATAGAACAGTTTAAACAATCCCCCCATTCCATTTGAACTGTTACTTTAGCTCAAAAAGTTATTCTAAAATAATTGTCATTTTAGAAATTCAAGACTAAATTTAATAAAGGTAACTTAGTAAACTATATGTATCTATTATTTTTCTTAATGAGCGTGAAAAGAGCTAAAGTGACAGTTAAAATGAGACAAAGTAAGTGTGTAGTTGATTAAAGTGACTAAGGATCGACCTCTATTACTACTTTTTTATTGGGCCTGAAGTTAATTCATGTTTCAATCTGGTTTTGGTCGAAGTGTTGATCATAGAGCTGGCCCAATATTGTGAAAGTTGAAACTTGCAGATAATAAAAATTGATGTATATAAATAAGTATCAAAACAGATATAGACGAAATCGCCAAATAACAATATACAAATTGTCCAAAATGACTTATAAAATTTGAAAGCTTTTAAAATAGAATAGTCTAATTTTGTGGCATCAATTTTGGCTTTAGGAGTTGGAATATCTAACAAACACTACCAGATGGCATAACTTGGTATGGCTATTCAAGTATTCTTTCAATTAGTATACGGGTGTGTTTTCCCTTGTAGCAAATTACAACTTTCAAAAATACCTGGCATATTGCAATACAACCTCTAGCAAACAGGATACCTACATATCTGCAATGTCACATCAAAGAACACCTTAAAGAGCGAAGACGATGAGTTCTCTAATATATTAGTTCCCCAAAAAGTAAAAGATAATAAATGGACGCTTATTAAAGACAACCATTTATTTGCACCACATTCTATATGCATCTTTTGACATTAAAGCTGGACATTATGTTTATCCTCCTATTGTATATATAATATAGGAAGGGACACGAGAATAGAAGATTCCATTCCTTTATAGCCATATGACCAATGTCCTCAGGATAAGTGTCACGATCCCAGTTCACCCTCCATGAACATGTCGTGATGGCACCTAGTTCCTACAACTAGGTAAGCCTAACAATGCGGAAATAACAACCTAACTTGTGAAACGGTTAAATAAAGCTAGACATATTAAAATAATAACTGCATATAAGGCCGCTCGGCCTATACAACTCAAAAGAAAGGCGGAAGTCTACAACTCAATCCAAAAATTCGGAAACTCACGGGAATCACAGGCTAATAGAAATACTGTAAATGCTCTAATCTCCAGAATGTCTACATCAAAAGTATGATAGAATCTAAACACTAAGATAGAATAAGGAAGGAGACTCTTCGGTCTGCGGACGCTGCAGATATACCTCGAAGTCTCTGTAGCTCTCCTCGCCTCAAGGATAGTGCGCCTGAATGGAGGTACCTGGATCTGCACATGAAAAACATGCACAGGAAGGGCATGAGTACACCACAGCGGTACTCAGTAAGTGCCAAGCCTAGCCTGAGGTTAAACAATATAATATACATTCAACAGTATGAAAAATACGCAGTAATAGTGAGTGCAGCACTGAAATAAGACAAGCTAAACAAGGCAATATCAAATACACAAAGAACGGAGCAACCACAGATTGAGTACAGCTCAATGCCAATGGTAACAATGAGGATCTCCCAGGATACCGTCCTGTAGTCCTTTTTCTCAACTGTCCAGTGGATCTCCCGTGATACCGTCCCGTAGCCCATCATATGTGTATATCTGAAGGATCTCCCGGGATACCGTCCCGTAGTCCAACTATCAATGTGCAGGGGGATCTATCGGGAATCTAACCCGCAGTCCCAAAGTAAAAGTGCAGGGGAATTCTACCGGGAATCGAACCCGTAGTCCCAAAGTAAACAAACAAGGGGGGAGCTACCGGAATCCCACATCCGTAGTCCCAATGTAAATGCGCAATCACAACCAGAAGATACACAAAAATGAAGTACAAAAGACAAGCAACAGGTAGCACTGGCCTAGCACGCTTCACGTAGTACAGTCAAGGCAACTTAAGCAATTAGGCAAGTAAAATCAACTAAACATGCTTTCCTAATCTAGCACAGGTTATAATTGCAAGTAGAATAAAGCAAATACGAAAGGAACTCAATCGCAATATCTTAAGTAAAACCGGATTTTCAACAATTGGCTCAAGTACGCGCTCGTCACCTCGCGTACAAGGCACTCAAAATACCAAATAACAATATCCTAAGGGGAAAGGTCCCCCATACAAGGTTAGACAAGCCACTTACCTCGAACCGGCTCAAAATCAACTAGAAATCACGCCTTTGCCACGAGTATCCGACTCCAAATGGCCCAAATCTATTCAATTCAATTACATATTGTGAATAACATCACAACCAACTGGTTTTACTATTAAATTCAAAGCTACGGCGTGAAATTAGGTAAAATGAACAAAATGCCCTTCAAGCCAACGCCTCGGAATCGAATAATTTTCACATTTTCAGAACCCTCGTACTCTCACGAGTCTAACCATATAAAAATCTCCCAAATCGGAGGTCAAACACCCACTCAAAAATCCAATAGTTTAGCCGATGAAGTTTCACCCAATTTTCCCATTTTTGATCCCAAATTCGAATTTTAATGATGGATTTAACTACAAAATAATGAAATATAACTAGAAGGGATTAAAGAAACGTTACCCAATAGTCTTCTCTTCTAAACCCTCTGAAAATCGCCCTTCCCCGAGCTCAATTTGATTTTTCTAACTTATGAAATCTAACCCTCGAAATTTCTATATCTGCACAGGCATTTCTGCTTCTGCGGACAAGGGACCGCTTATGCGGTCCCGCTTATGCGGAAAAAGAGCCGCCTCTTCGACTTCTACTAAAAATACGGCGTCCGCTTCTGCGGCTCCGCTTCTGTGATTTTCTTACAGCTGACCCAGGACCGCATCTGCGATAGAAGCCTCGCAGGTGCGTAACCGCATCTGCGGTAGATCTTCCGCACCTGCGGAAAAAGCTAAGGGAGCCCAAATTCGCTCCTGCGATTGAGTGGCCGCTTCTGTGGCTCCGCTTCTGCGGTTCCCAAGCCGCAGAAGCGAAAATACTAGAAGAGAAAAACCAGTTGCTTCTGCGGTGCCCAAACCGCAGAAGCGAAAATACCAGAAGAGAAAAACCAGTTGCTGCAACACTTCAAAAATTTCTCCGTTAACCACCCGAAATCATCCCGAGGCCCCCGGGACCTCAACCAAAAGTGCCATTAACACCTAATACCTCATTCAAACTCTTACCAATCCTTAAACCACCTAAAACAACGCCGAAAACTCGAATTAAACAAGGATTTGAGCCTAAGAACTTCAATTTTTATCAAAATACGCTTTCGATCAAAAACCTAACCAAAATACGTCCAAATGACCTGAAATTTTGCCCACACATCCCAAATGACACGACGGAGCTACTGCAACTTCCGGAATTCCAATCCGACCCTCGGATCAAAATCTCACTATTGGACCGGAAACTTCAAAAATTCAAACTTCGGCATTTCGAGCCTAAATGAGCTACGGACTTCCAAAATACATTCCGAACAACGCTCCCAACCCCGAAAACACGTAACGGAGCTAACAGAACCATCAGATTTCCATTCCGAGGTCGTCTTCACACTGTTACGACTACGGGCTACTTTTCAACACTTAAGCTCTCATTTAGGGACTAAGTGTCCCAAAATTCTCCGAAACCCAACACCGAACGTCCGGGAAAACCAAAATAGCAGAAATGAACTTAGGGGAAGCAGTTAATAGGAGATCGGGGCGTTAATTCTTAAGACGATCGGCCGGGTCGTCACATCCTCCTACACTTAAACATTCGTTCGTCCTTGAACGAGCATAGAGAACATACCTGAAGTAGTGAAAAGATGAGGGTACTGGCTGCGCATATCCCGCTCGGTCTCCCAAGTCACCTCCTCGGCTGGCTGACCCCACCACTGAACCTTCACTGAAGCAATGTTCTTTGACCTCAACTTTCTGATCTGCCTGTCCAATATTGCCACTGGCTCCTCAACATAGGATAGATCCTTGTCCAACTGGACTGAACTAAAATCCAACACGTGCGACGGATCACCGTGATACCTCCGGAGCATCGAAACATGAAATACCGGATGAACTCCGGCCAAACTGGGAGGTAAGGCAAGCTCATAAGCAACCTCCCCAACTCGCCTCAAGATCACAAAAGGGCCAATAAACCTCGGACTCAGCTTTCCTTTCTTCCCAAACCTCATGACACCCTTCATAGGCGAAACCCGAAGTAGAACCCGCTCACCAACCATATATGAAACATCACGAACCTTCTTGTCCGCGTAACTCTTCTTTCTGGACTGGGCTGTACGGAGTCTATCCTGAATCATCTTAACTTTCTCCAATGCATCCTAAACCAACTCTGTGCCCAATAGCCTGGCCTCACCCGGCTCAAACCAACCCACCAGAGATCTACACCTCCTACCATATAAAGCCTCATACGGCGCCATTTGAATGCTAGACTGATAACTGTTGTTGTAAGCAAACTCCGCCAATGGCAAGAAATGATCCCGAGACCCTCCAAACTCAATCACACACGCATAGAGCATATCCTCAAGAATCTGAATAGTGCGCTCGGACTGTCCGTCCGTCTGGGGGTGAAATGTTGTGCTCAACTCCACCCGAGTGCCTAACTCCTGCTGCACGGCTCTCCAGAACCGCGATGTAAACTGGGTACCTCTGTCTGAAATAATAGAAACTGGAATACCATGCAGACGGACGATCTCCCGGATATAAATCTCCGCCAACCGCTCCGATGAATAAGTGGTACACACAGGAATTAAATGAGCGGACTTGGTCAGCCGATCCACAAGTACCCAAATGGCATCAAACTTCTTCAAGGTCCGTGGGAGTCCCGATACAAAGCCCATGGTGATGCGCTCCCATTTCCACTCCGGAATCTCTATCTGCTGAAGCAACCCACCGGGGCGCTAGTGCTCATACTTCACCTGCTGGCAGTTGAGGCATCTAGACACATACCCAACTATATCTTTCTTCATCCGCCTCCACCAATAGTGCTGCCTCAAGTCCTGATACATCTTCGCGGCACCCAGATAGATGGAATACCGCGAACTATGGGCCTATGCTAGAATCAACTCTCGAAGAGCATTAACATTGGGCACACAAATCCGGCCCTGCATCCTCAATACCCCGTCATCTCCGATGGTCACATCTCTGGCATCTCCACGCTGAACCTTGTCCTTAAGGACAAATAAATGAGGGTCTTCATACTGCTGCTCCCTGATACGATCAAATAAGGAAGACCGGGAAACCACACAAGCTAGAACCCGACTGGGCTCTAAAAGGTCCAATCTCACAAATTGGCTGGCTAAGGCCTGAACATCCATCGCCATAGGCCTCTCTGAAGCTGGTAAATATGCCAAACTCCCCAAACTCTCCGCCCGGTGACTCAAGGCATCCGCCACCACATTGGCCTTGCCCGGGTGATACAGAATAGTGATGTCATAATCCTTCAGCAACTCTAACCACCTCCTCTGATGCATATTAAGATCCTTTTGCTTGAGTAGGTGCTGCAAGCTCCGATGATCAGTATAGATCTCATAAGGCACACCGTACAAATAATGACGCCAGATCTTCAAGGCATGAACAATGGCAGCTAACTCAAGGTCGTGGACAGGGTAATTCTTCTCATGTATCTTCAACTGTTTGGACGCGTAGGCAATCACCCTACCGTCCTGCATCAACACCGCTCCAAGGCCAACTCTCGAGGCGTCACAATAGACAGTATAAGACCCCGAACCGGTAGGCAACATCAAGATTGGGGCTGTAGTCAAAGCTGTCTTGAGCTTCTGAAAGCTCGCCTCACACTCCTCTATCCACTGAAATAGGGCACCCTTCTGGGTCAATCTAGTCATAGGGGCCGCAACCGATGAAAATCCCTCCACGAAGCGACGGTAGTAGCCCGCCAAATCAAGGAAACTGCGAATCTCTATAGCTGAGGATGGCCTGGGCCAGTTCTGTACGACCTCTATCTTCCTCGGATCCACCCGAATACCCTCACTCGAAATCACGTGGCCTAAAAATGCCATAGAACTCAGCCAAAACTCACATTTAGAAAACTTTGCATATAACTTCTTCTCCCTCAAGGTCTGAAGCACGATCCTCAGGTGTTGCTAGGGCTGTGCATAATTCGGTAAATACCGAATTACCGTACCGAAACCGAAAATTTTGGTATTTGGTATATGGTATTTGGTTTAAGTTTTTCAAAAAAATGGTATTAGGTATGGTATTTGGTTTTTTAAAATAAAAAATCGAAATACCGATACCGTACCGAAATATATATTATATTACACAAAACATATATTATCAGTTATAATATAAATATAAAAAATCTAAATTTTACTTTCCTTTATTCTCTAAGTTCATCAATTAACTCTAAACAAGTAACAAGACATTTCTAATGATCAAATATTCTTTTATGTACACTTTTCTCTATTTGGATCGATATTTGTTAGTTTTGGACAAATTTTTTGTCAACAAACATTTTCAGTTTTGTATTTTTGAGTACTTTAATTAAGAATATTATAGTCTATGGCTCTATGCACTAGTTAGGTATTCAAACCGAATAAACCGAAATTACCGAACCGAATAAATCGAAAGGAGAAAAACCGAACCATACCGAATTTAATTAGGTACGGTATTGGTATAGGATTTTAAGAAACCGAATACCGAAATGAAATGTCTAAATACCGTACCGTACCGACCGACGAACACCCCTAGGTGCTGCTCATGATCTTCCCGACTCCAGGAATACACCAGTATATCATCAATAAAAACAATAACGAACGAGTCAAGATATGGTCTGAACACACTGTGCATCAAATGCATGAAAGCTGCTGGGGCATTGGTCAGCCCAAATGACATAACGAGGAACTCGTAATGACCATACCGAGTCTTGATGGCAGTCTTCGGGATGTCTGGCTCCCGAATCTTCAACTGATGGTAGCCTGAGCGCAAGTCAATCTTAGAAAACACTTGTGCGCCCTGAAGCTGGTCGAACAGATCATCAATACGAGGCAAGGGATAACGGTTCTTCACGGTAACCTTGTTCAGCTGGCGGTAATCAATACACATACGCATGGAACCATCCTTCTTCTTCACGAACAAAACAGGAGCACCCCACGGTGAAACATTGGGTCGAATAAAACCCTTACCAAGCAATTCCTGTAACTGATCCTTCAACTCCTTCAACTCAAGAGGAGCCATACGATACGGAGGAATGGAAATGGGCTGAGTGCCCGGCAACAGATCAATGCCAAAATCAATGTCTCTATCGGGCGGCATGCCCGGAAGGTCAGCTGGAAACACATCGGGATAATCCCGTACCACTGGAACTGAATCAACAGAAGGGGTATCAACACTAACATCTCTTACATAAGCTAAATACGCGGCACACCCCTTCTCAACCAAACGCTGAGCTTTAAGGAAAGAGATAACTCTACTGGGAGTGTGATCTAAAGTACCACTCCACTCAATACGCGGAATACCTGGCATAGCCAGCGTCACGGTCTTGGCATGACAATCAAGAATAGCAAAAGGGGCGACAACCAGTCCATGCCCAGAATAATGTCAAATCCACCATACCGAGTAACAATAAATCCGCTCTGGTCTCAAAACCACGAATAGTAACCAAACATGACCGATAAACGCGGTCCACAATAAGAGAATCCCCCACAGGAGTGGAAACATAAATGGGGGCACTCAAAGAATCCCGAGGCACACCCAAATGCGGAGCAAAGTAAGAAGACACATAAGAATAAGTAGAGACCGGATCGAATAGAACCGATGCCTCTCTATGACAAACCAGTATAATACCTGTAATGATGGAGTCGGAGGCGACAACCTTCGTACGAGCAGGAATAACATAATATCTGGCCCGGCCCCTCTCTCGAGGGCGACCCCTATTTCCCCGACCTCCGCCCCTAGCCGGCTGGACAGGTGGGGTAGCAGCTGGAGCTGTGACCATAGCCTGAGAACTCTGAGGAGCACGCTGTGGCTGAGCAGTCTGTGAAGATGCACCCCTACCAAGTCTGGGGCAGTCCCTAACCATATGGCGTGTATCACCACACTCGAAACAAGCTATGGGAGGACGCGGTGGTTGTGACTAACTAGGGCCAGGTCTGCTGGACTGACCTCTGGAAGCACCCCGCGCAGGAGGCCCGCTAGAAATTGGAGGTGCATAATAAGGCTCCTGAGGTGTAGGTGGAGCTGGAGCACTGCCGGCTGCTGGAAGAGCTGAATGAACAGGGAGACCCGCATAACCTCTACCATAACGACCTGCTGATGGGGTACGGGCACCAGAGTAGTGACCCGACTCTCGAGACCTCTTGGCCTCCCTCTCCCCTCGCTCCTTGGCGAGCATACCCTCAATCCTCCTAGCAATGCTCACTACCTGCTGATAAGGAATGTCAATCTCCAACTCTCGAGCCATGCTAGATCTGATGGGTGGAATAAGACCCTTAATGAACCTGCGAACTCTCTCCCGAACTGTAGCAACCAATGCCGGTGCATGCCTGGCCAATCTGGTATAACGGATAGCATAATTCGAAACGGTCATAGCACCCTAGCGCAAATGCTCAAACTCTGCGCACCATGCGTCCCTAAGACTCTGGGGAACGNGTGATACAGGATAGTGATGTCATAATCCTTCAGCAGCTCTAACCACCTCCTCTGACGCATATTGAGATCCTTTTGCTTGAGCAAGTGCTGCAAACTCCGATGATCAGAATAGATCTCACAAGGCACACCGTACAAATAATGACGCCAGATCTTCAAGGCATGAACAATGGCAGCTAACTCAAGGTCGTGGACAGGGTAATTCTTTTCATGTATCTTCAACTGTTTGGACGCGTAGGCGATCACCCTACCGTCCTGCATCTACACTGCTCCAAGGCCAACTCTCGAGGCGTCACAATAGACAGTATAAGACCCCGAACCGGTAGGCAACATCAAGATAGGGGCTGAAGTCAAAGCTGTCTTGAGCTTTTGAAAGCTCGCCTCACACTCCTCTGTCTACTGAAATGGGGCACCCTTCTGGGTCAATCTAGTCATAGGGGCAGCAATCGATGAAAATCCCTCCACAAAAAGACGGTAGTAACCCGCCAGGCCAAGGAAACTGCGAATCTCTGTAGCTGAGGACGGCCTGGGCCAACTCTGCACGGCCTCTACCTTCCTCGGATCCACCCGAATACCCTCGCTAGAAATTACATGGCCTAGGAATGCCACAGAGCTCAGCCAAAACTCACATTTTGAGAACTTTGCATATAATTTCTTCTCCCTCAAGGTCTGAAGCACGGTCCTCAGGTGCTGCTCATGATCTTCCCGACTCCGGGAATACACCAGAATATCATCAATAAAAAGAATCACGAACGAGTCAAGATATGGCCTGAACACACTGTGCATCAAATGCATGAAAGCTGCAGGGGCATTGGTCAGCCCAAATGACATGACAAGGAACTCGTAATGGCCATATCGAGTCCTGAAGGCAGTCTTCGGGATATCTGGCTCCCGAATCTTCAACTGATGGTAACCTGAGCGCAAGTCAATCTTAGAGAACACCTGTGCGCCCTGAAGCTGGTCAAACAGATCATCAATGCGAGGCAAAGGATAACGGTTCTTCACTGTAACCTTGTTCAACTGGCGGTAGTCAATACACATGCGCATAGAACCATCCTTTTTCTTCACAAACAAAACAGGAGCACCCCACGGTGAAACACTGGGTCGAATAAAACCCTTACCAAGCAATTCCTGCAACTGATCCTTCAACTCCTTCAACTCAGGAGGATCCGTACGATACGGAGGAATGGAAATGGGCTGGGTGCCCGGCAACAGATCAATGCCGAAATCAATGTCTCTATCAGGCGGCATGCCCAGAAGACCGGATGGAAATACATCGGGATAATCCCGTACCACCGGAACAGAATCAACAGAAGGGGTATCAACACTAACATCTCTCACATAAGCCAAATACGCGGCACACCCCTTCTCAACCATGCGCTGAGCTTTAAGAAAAGAGATAACTCTATTGGGAGTGTTGTCTAAAGTACCACTCCACTCAACACGCGGAATACCTGGCATAGCCAGCGTCACGGTCTTGGCGTGACAATCAAGAACAGCAAAATGGGGCGACAACCAGTCCATGCCCAAAATAATGTCAAAATCCACCATACCGAGTAATAATAAGTCTGCTCTGGTCTCAAAACCACGAATAGTAACCAAACATGACCGATAAACGCGGTCCACAACAAGAGAATCTCCCACAGGAGTAGAAACATAAACGGGGGCACTCAAAGAATCCCGAGGCACGACCCCAAATCGAGGAGCAAAGTAAGAAGACACATAGGAGTAAGTAGAGCCCGGATCGAATATAACCGATGCCTCTCTGTGACAAACCAGAATAATACCTGTAATGACGGAGTCGAAGGCAACAGCCTCAGTACGAGCAGGAATAGCATAATATCTGGCCCGGCCCCTCTCTCAAGGGCGACCTCTATCTCCCCGACCTCCGCCCCTAGCCGGCTGGGCAGGTGGGGTAGCTGCTGGAGCCGTGATCATGGCATGAGAACTCTGAGGAGCATGCTGCGGCTGAGCAGTCTGTGAAGGTGCACCCCTACCAAGTCTGGGGCAGTCCCTAACCATGTGGCGTGTATCACCACACTCAAAACAAGCTCTGGGAGGACGCGGTGGCTGTGACTGGCTGGGACTAGGCCTGCTGGGCTGACCTCTGGAAACACCCCACGCAGGAGGCGCGCTAGAAACTGGAGGTGCATAATAAGGCTCCTGAGGTGCAGGTGGAGCTGGAGTACTGCCGGCTGCTGGAAGAGCTGAATGTACAGGGCGACCTGAATACCCTCTGCCATAACGACCACCTGATTGGGTACGGGCACCAGAGTAGTGACCTGACTCTCGAGACCTCTTGGCCTCCCTCTCTCCTTGCTCCCTGGCGAGCATACCCTCAATCCTCCTAGCAATGCTCACTACCTGCTGATAAGGAATGTCCATCTCCAACTCTCGAGCCATGCTAGACCTGATGGGCGGAATAAGGCCCTCAATGCACCTGCAAACTCTCTCTCGAACTGTAGCAACCAAAGCTGGTGCATGCCTGGCCAACCTGGTATAACGGATGGCATACTCTTAAACTGTCATAGCACCCTGGCGCAAGTGCTCAAACTCTGCGCGCCATGAATCTCTGAGGCTCTGGGGAACAAACTCTCTCATAAACATGTCCGAGAACTGGGCCCAAGTCAGTGAAGCAGCCTCGACTGGACTGTCTATCTCATAAGCGCGCCACCAATCATAGGCGGCTCCCCGAAGCTGAAAAGCAGTGAAAGAAACCCCGTTGGACTCCACTATGCCCATAGTGCGAAGAATACGGTGACACTCCTCTAGAAATCCCAAGGCATCATCTGATGCTAATCCACTGAACACTGGGGGATCATACTTCTTGAACTTCTCAAGTCTCCGCTGCTCGTCCTCCGAAGCAGCTGACCCATCCTCGGGCTGAACTGGCGCTGCAGGCGGTGCGGGAATAATCTCGGGAGCCTGCTCAACATGCACTCGCTGCTCAGGAGTGCGGACGCGGGAGTCTGTGCTCCTCCCCCGGCCTGGGATGTGGCTGCAGCAAGGGGAAGCAACCCTGCCTGAGCCAAGGTGGTGTACATGCTCATGAACTGAGCCAAAGTCTCCTGCAGCGCTGGAGTAGTAGTGGCAGTAGTAGGTGTGCCAGGTGCCTGGGCTCCGGCTGGATCTGCTGGTGGTACCTCGGCGGCAGCTCGCGCAGGTGCTCTAGCTGCACCACGTGCGCGTCCTCGACCTCTCCCCCGGCCCCGGCCTCTGACGGCTGTAGTAGGGGGCGCAGGTGCCTGATCATCTCGTGTAGCTCGTGTCCTCACCATCTGTGAGAGAATAGAAGTCAGAAGTTTAGAATTGATGTTCAAAAATATCGCACAAGGAATTCAAATGAAATGAAGATTTTTCCTAAACAGTTACATAGCCTCTCGTAGATAAGTACAGACGTCTCCGTACCGATCAGTGAGACTCTAATAAACCGGCCTGTGCTCCGTGACTCCTATGAACCTAGAGCTCTGATACCAACTTGTCACGACCCCAGTTCACCCTCCATGAACATGTCGTGATGGCACCTAGTTCCTACAACTAGGTAAGCCTAACAATGCGGAAATAACAACCTAACTTGCGAAATGGTTAAATAAAGCTAGACATATTAAAATAATAACTGCATATAAGGCCGCTCGGCCTATACAACTCAAAAGAAATGCGGAAGTCTACAACTCAATCCCCAAACCCGAAAACTCACGGGAACCACAGGCTAATAGAAATACTGTAAATGCTCTAATCTCCAGAATGTCTACATCAAAAGTATGACAGAATCCAAACACTACAGATATAATAAGGAAGGAGACTCTTCGGTCTGCGGACGCTGCAGATATACCTCGAAGTCTCCGTAGCTCTCCTCGCCTCAAGGATAGTGCGCCTGAGTGGAGGTACCTGGATCTGCACATGAAAAACATGCGCAGAAAGGGCATGAGTACACCACAGCGGTACCCAGTAAGTGCCAAGCCTAACCTCGGTTGGGTAGTGACGAGGAAGGTCAGGGCCCTACTGAGGTTAAACAATATAATATACATTCAATAGTATGAAAAATACGCAGTAATAGTGAGTGCAACAGTGAAATAAGACAAGCTAAACAAGGCAATATCAAATACACAAAGAACGGAGCAACCACAGATTGAGTACAGCTCAATACCAATGGTAACAATGAGGATCTCCCAAGATACCGTCCTGTAGTCCTTTTTCTCAACTGTCCAGTGGATCTCCCGGGATACCGTCCCGTAGTCTAACTATCAATGTGCAGGGGGATCTATTGGGAATCTAACCTGCAGTCCCAAAGTAAAAGTACAGGAGGATTCTACCAGGAATCGAACCCGTAGTCCCAAAGTAAACAAACAAGGGGGGAGCTACCGGAATCCCACATCCGTAGTCCCAATGTAAATGAGCAATCACAACCAGAAGATACACAGAAATGAAGTACAAAAGACAAGCAACAGGTAGTACTGGCCTAGCATGCTTCACGTAGTACAATCAAGGCAACTTAAGCAATTAGGCAAGTAAAATCAACTAAACATGCTTTCCTAATCTAGCACAGGTTATAATTGCAAGTAGAATAAAGCAAATATCAAAGGAACTCAATCGCAATATCTTAAGTAAAACCAGATTTTCAACAATTGGCTCAAGTACGCGCTCGTCATCTCGCGTACAAGGCACTACAAATACCAAATAACAATATCCTGAGGGGAAAGGTCCCCCACACAAGGTTAGACAAGCCACTTACCTCGAACCGGCTCAAAATCAACTAGAAATCACGCCTTTGCCACGAGTATCCGACTCCAAATGGCTCAAATCTATTCAATTCAATTACATATTGTGAATAACATCGCAACCAATTGGTTTTACTATTAAATTCAAAGCTACGACGTGAAATTAAGTAAAATGACCAAAATGCCCTTCAGGACAACGCCTCGGAATCAAATAATTTTCACATTTTCAGAACCCTCGTACTCTCACGAGTCTAACCATATAAAAATCTCCCAAATCGGAGGTCAAACACCCACTCAAAAACCCAATAGTTTAGCATATGAAGTTTCACCAGGTTAACTTAGATGCGGATGGAGTTTTAAGATTGCAGGGGCGAGTTTGTGTGCCCAATATGGATGGGCTCCGAGAGTTGATTTTAGAGGAGGCCCATAGCTCCAGGTACTCTATTCACCCGGGCGCCGCGAAGATGTATCAGGACTTGCGGCAGCATTATTGGTGGCGTAGGATGAAGAAGGATATCGTAGCATATGTGGCTCGTTGTCTGAACTGTCAGCAGGTTAAGTATGAGCATCAGAGGCCTGGTGGTTTGTTTCAGAGGATTGAGCTTCCCAAGTGGAAGTGGGAGAGGATTACCATGGATTTCGTTACTGGACTTCCATTGACCCAGAAGAAGTTTGATGCTATTTGGGTCATTGTTGATAGGCTGACCAAGTCAGCGCATTTTATTCCTGTTGCAACCACTTATTCATTGGAGAGGTTAGCTGAGATCTACATCCGAGAGATTGTTCGCCATCATGGGGTGCCGGTATCTATTATTTCGGATCGGGGTACGCAGTTTACCTCGCGCTTCTAGAGAGCAGTTCAGCAGGAGTTGGGCACCCAGGTTCAGTTGAGCACAGCGTTCCATCCTCAGACGGACGGCCAGTCCGAGCGGACTATTCAGATATTGGAGGATATGCTCCGAGCTTGTGTTATAGACTTTGGAGGGCCGTGGGATCAGTTCTTGCCTTTAGCGGAGTTTGCCTACAATAACAGCTACCTGTCCAGCATTCAGATGGATCCCTATGAGGCATTGTATGGTAGGCGATGTCGGTCTCCGGTTGGGTGGTTTGAGCCGGGAGAGGCTCAGTTATTGGGTACAGATTTAGTCCAGGAGGCCTTGGATAAGGTCAAGATCATTCAGGACAGGCTTCGTTCGGCTCAGTCGCGGCAAAAGAGTTATGCGGATCGTAAGGTTCGAGATGTAGCTTTCATGGTTAGTGAGCGGGTCTTGCTCCGAGTGTCGCCTATGAAAGGCGTGATGAGATTTGGGAAGAAGGGCAAGCTTAGCCCTAGGTTCATTGGCCCATTTTAGATTCTTGATCGAGTGGGAGAGGTGGCTTATAGACTTGCGTTGCTGCCCAACTTATCAGCCGTGCATCCAGTTTTCCATGTATCCATGCTTCGGAGGTATCACGGCGATCCTACCCACGTGTTAGATTTCAGTACTGTCCAGTTGGACAAGGACTTATCCTATGAGGAGGAGCCGGGAGCTATTCTGGACCGGCAGATTCTTCAGTTGAGATCCAAGAGTTTTCCTTCTGTTCGTGTTCAGTGGAGAGGTCAGCCTCCTGAGGCATCGACTTGGGAGACCGAGTCTGATATGCGGAGCCGTTATCCCCATCTTTTCCCCGACTCAGGTACTCCTTTCTTTTGTCCGTTCGAGGACGAACAATTGTTTTAGAGGTGGAGAATGTGACGACCCAAAGGGTCATCACCTTTATTCCTACTCCCTCTGTACTTCTGAGGTCTTGGAAACCTCATTTGGGGTTGCCTCGAGTTGTGTGCGCAGTCCGGGCGCGTAGCCGGAAAAGTTTAAATATGAAATCTGTGAGAAAAAAAAAATTGTTAAATCTTGGTATTTAATTGATTAAGTTTGACTTCGGTCAATGTTTTGGGCAAACGGACCCGGACCCATGATTTGACGGTCCCGGAGGGTCCGTAGGAGAATATGGGACTTGGGCGCATGCCCGGAATCAAATTCCGAGGTCCCAAGCCCGAGAAATGAATTTTTATGTGAAATTGTTTTCTGGAAATAAATAAGGAAATTGGAAATGAAATTTGATTAAAAGACTGTGGTATCGGGCTCGTATTTTGGTTCCGACGCCCGGTACAAGTCTTATATACGACTTAAGTACTTTCTGTAAAGTTTGGTTGAATTTGGACGTCGTTTGACGTGTTTTGGACTGAAAACTCTAAACTTGATGTTTTATGAAAATTGGAAGGAAATCCTGGGTCTTGAGGCTTAATTTGATGATTATGATGTTGTTTGGGCGATTCGATCGCACGGATGAGTCCGTAGGATGCTTTTGAGTTTATATGTATGTTCGGTTTGGAGCCCCGAGGGCTCGGGTGAGTTTTGAGTAGGTCCCGGGAGGTCTTAGGCTAGAAATATAAGATGGTTGCAGGTCGAGGTGTTGCAGGCCCCCAGCGAGGCCGCGGTCATTTTCGCGCGGTCCGCGCGGCCGCGGTGCATTTCTGCGCGGTCCGCGTGGCTAGGTTCAGACGTCCAGTGAATTCTAGGTCAACCAGCGCGGTCGTGCACCAAATCAGTGCGGTCCGCGCTGGGTAGGTTCAGAGAGTCATTTTTCTTCCCTTCCTCGGCGCGGCCGCGGGCATTTTTGTGCGGTCCGCGCCAGTCTTCAGCACAACATATATAGTCGGGATTTTCAGCCATTTTTCACTTTTTCCAAAACCCAAAACATAAGAGGCTATTTTCCAAACGATTCTACTTCTTCAAAACGATTGGTAAGTGATTTCTAACTGATTTTCTAAACATCTTAACATCCTTAAACATAATTCAACTTCAAAACAAAGATTTTAATGGGGAAATTAGGAATTTAGGGTAGAACCTAGGTTTTCTAAAATTGGGGGTTTTGGACCTCAATTCGACGAATCCAAAATAACTACATATTTGAGTTATGGGGAATGGTAAACGGGTTTTGGTTCGAACCTCGGGTTTTGACCATGTGGGTACGGGGGCATTTTTGACCTTTTGGGGTAAATTGACGAAAAAGCTATAATTAGTCATTGGGTTTGATTTGTTTAGCACATATTGATAACATGAAGTCCTTATTGCATAGATTTGGTTGAGTTGGAGCCGAATTCGAGAGGGAAAGTGATTGTGGAGGATTGTGTTGGCCGTGGAAGTTGAGGTAAGTGTCTGGTTTAACCCTAGCTTGAGGGAATAGGAGTCGAGTCTTGTTTGCTAATTGCTAAATGATCGAGTACGATGTATAGGCATGGTGACGAGTTACTATACATTGGGGTCTAGCATGACCGTGAGTCCTTATATGAGGATTGTTTGGATATTTTTATGCCTTCCATGCTTTATTGATGGCTTCTATGCGTTGTAAACACCTTGTGAAAGATATTGTGATTGTGAAACTTCGTGGAGCATTGGCTCTGTCTGAAATACAAATGGTGAGAGCATATGAAATGAGAAAATGCCTTAGAGCTTGACACGAGTGCTAATGAGAACTAGGATATGAAAATGAAAGAAAAGAGAAATAACGATTCACTCTTGCATGGTTGTTATTGGTTGTTTGTGTACCCTTGTTAGGATTTCCTTCCAAATACTTGTTCACTCCCTGCCTTTTATTTGTGACTGTTGCTTGGGCAAGGTTGAGAGGTATACATTACGGATAGGGTTGCGCGCCGCAATAATGTTATATGAGGATTGGGTTGCACGCCGCAACAGTAATAATTATGGATCGGGTTGCACGCCGCAACAGTGATAATTGTGGATCGGGTTGCACCCGCAACAGTGATAATTGTGGATCGGGTTGCACGCCGCAACAGTGATAATTGTGGATCGGGTTACACGCCGCAACAGTGTTGAATATATATTAGGGTCGGGTTGCGCGCCACAACAGTTATTGATACAAATGTGTTTAGTGTTGGTATTAGTTTCTTGTCCGCCGGAAATTTTAAATTGCACTTAGATGGATTACTTTGGATTTAATGTTAATATTGTTATCTCCCCACAGCATGTTTCCCCTCCCATACTGTTAGTTGCCTCGTACTTCGATTTCTGCTGTATATTTATAATTACACAGGTTTATGTGGGGTCCAGTCTAGCCTCGTCACTACTTCGCCGGGGTTAGGCTGGTAACTTACCAGCACATGGGGTCGGTTGTGCTGATGCTACACTCTGTGCATTTTTGCACAGGTCCAGGAATTGAGCAGCAGCAGCAGCATTAGCACGGGAGCGAACCTTCGGTCCAGAGAGACCCGAGGTAGCTTGCAGGCGTCCGCAGGCCCGACGTCTCCCTTCTATCTTTACATTTGGCTGTCATCTCATTGTACCCGAGATAAACAGATTATGTTTCTTTCAGACTTTGTATGTAGTACTCCTTAGATGTTCGTGAGTATGTGAGTCCAGTCCCGGGGTAGAGACGTATGGTGGAATTTCTGTATTTCATTCAGTTATATAAATTTAAGACTTCGGCTAATGATTTTAATTCCGTCGCCTTTATTTAATGCCGTTAATTGTTAAAAAGGAACATGTGTTTAATGAGTTTGTTAATTAAGTTGGCTTGCCTAGCTTCTATTAGTAGGCGCCATCACGACCCTCGAGGGTGGGAAATCCGGGTCGTGACACTGTGTAGTTTCTATGTCTTGTTGATCTCCGCATATGTTTCCTGTTGTTTTAAACACTTATTATGATAATTGGTATTTAAACCGTGTTAGCAAATGACTTATTAAATGAATATGGGTTGTGGTTTGATAGTTGGTCTGGCTTGCCTAGTAATGGGATAGGCGCCATCACGACCGGTATTTGGGGTCGTGACACTTACGGTTGGGGACCACGGCAGAGTACTTTCCATTAGGGGGTACTATTGTGCAACTTTATTAGTATGGCTGAGTCGATTCGTGCGGCACCACGATGAGACGACCTGAGCAAGTAGGGTATATGATACTTGCCGCTAGGTACATAACCTAGTTGACCTTTCCTTGTGTCGGTGATGGTATAGTGCTCCCGGTAAATGAAAAAAATAATAATATTATGATTTTGTAAAGATCAACACTAAAGGAAGACATTGAAATATGTTTTATCTTATTATTTTATTTTATATTATTTTCTAAATTGTTAATTGATATAAGTGCTTCCTTCTTATGTCAATTGCTATTGCATATCTTACAACTCCTTAAGGCTTGTCCTATATTTTTGTTGGGGGAACGGTTCATGATTCGTACTTGGAGCTTAGGCATGTGGAGCTTAGGCCTTTCAGCCACATTTTCATTTCTGTTTTCAAGGACTGGACCTGAGCAGCTTGGACCGCGTGGATAGGGCAACTCTCTTTTTCCTGTTGATACTTTTGGTGAGACTCCACCCTCGCACCCGTGGAGGACTTTATTATATTATCATTCTTTTGGAGTCACCGGGTTATGCCTTGGTTGACTATGTTATTCCGTGTCATAAAGATTCCATAGACAATAGTAGTATTCATTTTGGGTTGTAATCCTATGGTTACTCATATGGCATGCATGAATAAAGCTTTCTTCTAGCTTTTTGAAGTTTTCTTTAGAAGTAAAATAGTTGCTTAAAGATATTTTTCTTTATGATTTGGGTTATATCTTAAGATAATTGTATTTGAAGAGGCTTTCATATCCCCTATTAGGCATATAAATGAGTATTAATTTATGGGACGGTTCACTCGGATCGGGTAGAGTACCGGGTGCCGGTCACGTGGTTTTAGGGCGTGATACAAAACACCCAATTTCCCCCATAAAAATCATTGATTTGAAGTTGAAATCATATTAAAAGATGTTAAGAATTGAAGGAAGTTAGTTAAAATTGACTTACAATTGATTTGGAGGAGAAGAAATCCTTGAAAAATCGTCTAAGTGTGTTTATGTTTTGAGAGAATATGAAAATGGGTTAAAAATTCCGCTAAGTACAAAAGTTGCAGGTCTCAGATGTGGGAATTGCGAACAGGGGTTCGCAATTGCGACTTGGGAATTGCGAAGAAAGGGTCGCATTTGCGACCTAAGGCTGAACGTTGGAGTTTCGCACTTGCGAAAGGAAGCTTGCATTTGCGAGGAAGAGTGGTCTGGGCTGTTTCGCATTTGCGACTCAGCCTTCGCAATTGCGAACTCGCATTTACGAGACAGGCTTCGCAAATGCAAAGCCTGCAGGCCTAAACACACCAGTGAAAAACCTGCAATTGTTCTAAGTCCAAAATGCATCCCGTGGCCTATCCAAAACTCACCCGAGCCCTCGGGGCTCCAAACCAAATATACACACAACCTCAATAACATCCTACGAACTTATTCGTGCACTCAAATCACCAAAATAACATCATGAACATCAAATTAAACCTCAAGATCAATGGAATTTCTCAAAACTTCTTTAAACATCAAATTTGCATTTAAGGTCCGAATCACGTCAAACGGATTCCGTTTCTTACCAAACTTCACAGAATTATCTTAAATCATATATAAGACCTGTACAGGGCGCCGGAACCAAAATATGGGTCGGTACCAACATGTTCTAATCAAATTTCATTTCCAAATCATTTAAACAATTTCAGAAAATAATTTTCTTCAAAAATTCATTTCTCGGGCTTGGGACCTCGGAATTCGATTCCGGGCATACGCCCAAGTCCCATATTTTCCTACGGACCCTCCGGGACCGTCAAATCACGGGTCTGGATCCGTTTACCCAAAACGTTGATCGAAGTCAAATTAATTCATTTATAGTCAAAATTTATCATTTTTCACAGAATTTCACATATAGGCTTTCTGGCTACGCACTCGGACTGCTCACACAAATCGAGGTGATGCTAAAAGAGGTTTTTAAGGCCTCAAAACGCAGAATTCATTTTAAAAATAAGTGATAACCTTCTGGGTCATCACACAAAGATTCAAGGTTATAATTCAAACCTAAGTTTTTTAGGTGGAGAAGGAGAGAGAGGGGGGCGGCAGAAGCTGGTGGGTGGTGGCGCGACGGCGGTCGGCGATGGCAGTGGTGGCGTGGGGTGGGGGAATGGGATCTGTGTGAGGAAAATAAAGAAGGGGAGGAGAAGGTGTTGAGAGAGAGTAGGGAAATTTTGGGGAAGAAAATAAGAGAAATTGGAGGGGGGGGGGGGAAGAACCCGTTTTGACTCTGTTATTAGAAAAAGCGACCAACGTTGGTTACTATTTTTGGTTGGTAATTAGGTTTTGACCGTTTGACCAAAATAGCGACCAACGTTGGTCGCTATTTCTAAAAAAAAAATTAAATATATATTTTTTCTTTTTTGGTTTTTAAATATTATAAGCTATAAGAAAAAATATTATTAGCTATAAATATTTATTTTATTTAACTATAATTATTATAAATAATTATAAACTACAAGCATAATCTTTAAAAAAAATTATATTAACTAGGTAATTACTTTTAATAGATTATAATAGCATCTATGTAAACGAATTTTTTAAGTTATATTTAAGTATATGAGTAATTTCATACACACGCATAAACTATATTATAATTGATGATCAATCGTATACATTACTACGTATGCATAAACTAATTATTCTATTAATTGATATAATTGTACTCATTATTTATATTATAACAGAGCATATGAATTACATTCATTCATCACTAGGTTATAAGTCGATGAATCAATTATAACAGATTAATTGATATAAGTCAAAAATATTTTTTTTTAATATTCAACGATGCATCTGAGTAGGTTATAAGTTGATGAATCAATTTACAAGTGTATCAATCCCTAAAAAAACCCAACCCTGTGTTTCTAGCGCTTACATCATGAAAGAGCAAAAAGCAAACTCAATAGCAAAGAGCAAACTCAATAGCAAATCAAGTACTTACATCATGAAAAGTTTAGAAGTTTTTAGAATCACTTCAACTTTCGTACTATTTTTAGTGATCGTCTATGTTCTTACTTCTTTTTATCTTGATTTTTGATATTGTTTGCCTATTTGAATTAGCAGGATATTTATTTTCGAAGGTCCCACGAAACGTATCTTTCTTTTGTTTTCTCAACTTTTACTTTTTCCTAATTTTCCCATTTATTTTTGTAAGCATCTTAATTATAAACCATCATTCCTCTTGATGAAAAGTTGGCCCCGTTTTATTTCTTCCTCTTTAAAAATTAATTCCTCTATGGTTGTCTCTCCTCTCTGTTCCATTGTTCATCTCTCTACATTTGTTTGAGATCCACAAATATTATAGGTACTCTTTCGATCTTCTCTTTTTGGAAGTCAAGGTACGCCTTTTTTTTCTTTTTCTTTTCGTGTTTAGTTGCCTTCAATATAATATACTTCGCTTATTTTATTTGAAATATTAATCATTACGAATATGCAATCAGTCCGTTTGTCATTTCAGTTCATAGTTGAAGATATATGCATTATTCACTTAGCCGAGTAACGAACAACAGTATCATCAACTTAAAGAATATAATGCTATTGGACTACTACGATACTGCAAATTGCTCTCATAAACAGAGAATATGAATCTATGCAAATATTTAACTTTTTTGCTTCTTCCTTATTTTTTTCATTTATTGTAAGTTTATGAACCTTATTGTATTCCTCCATGTTTACTTAGTTTGTAAGTTTATGAACCTTATGGTATTCCTCCATGTTTCCTTTTCTAAATTCATATTTTTGCTTCATTAGGACCTTTACCCAAGGTTATTCCTTTCATCGCATATTTGGAGTAGTAATTTCATTTGTTCAAGAATAAGTTACTGTGTTTCTAATTATCACAATGGTTATTTGGTTACAGGACATGCCGCAGAATTCCTTACAATTCCATGTATGAATTGTACATATGGATGCACCATCTATCTCTCTGAATAAGTTCTGGGTTAAGTTTTTCATATTTTAATTTTTGGTTATGTATTTTCATTTTAAATTTTAGCTGAGCAATTTTCCATTTTCTATTGTTATTTTAAGCTTTAGTTTATTGTGTGTCAAGGAAGAAATAGGAGGAGAAAGAAAAATTATTTAGCATGTTTAACTTGTAAGGAATTTTTTTTTGTTTTGTTGTATCCATGTTACAATTGTAAAACTTCAGTTAAAACTGCTCTCAGTTTGGTTTGTAATATAAATTAAAGACAATTGACTTAACAAATTTAGTATTCGAAATTTTCACCATCTAATATTTACTTTTGCAATTTTAACAGAAAATCATATATAAAAAACGGTCTTCTTTAAATTTCTCTATTAGTCTGACAGAATTAAATTTTTTATTTCCTTTTCGAACGTCCTATTTGCAGTCTCTAATGGAAGGACGGATTTTAGGGAGAAACTGATTATATTCGCTCGCACGCATTTAAGTTAGATGGCGAGATGATGCATCTTTTATTCATTTATGCAATAGATCGGCTATTTAATTATGACATTCTCAAAGGGCTACAAGAAAAGGCGAAAGCCAAAATGCCAATAATCAAGAAGAGCGAAAGGTGATAGAGAAACAAAAGAAAACAAAATAGTTGTGCTAAGAGCAAGCTTAAAAGAAGAAAATAACTCGAGATCGAATGTAAAGTTAGGTTAAATGAAGATATTAATTTAGCTTGGCTTTTTAAATATAGATATCCTCCCTTAAAGGTAAGTTTTATAGAGCAGTGGTTAGGTCTGCCATGTTGTACGGGGCTGAGTGTTGGCCGGGTAAGAACTGACACATCCAGAAGATGAAAGTAGCAGAGATGAGGATGTTATAAAGGTGGATGTGCGGGCATACTAAGATGGATAGGATTAGAAATGAAGATATTCGGGAGAAGGTGGGCGTGGCCCCCATGGAGGACAAGATGCGGGAAGCAAGACTCAAGTGGTTCGGGCACATTCAGAAGAGGAGCACTGATGCACCGATGAGGAGGTGTGAGCGACTGGCTGTGGTGGGCACGAGGAGAGGTAGAGGGCGGCCCAAGAAGTATTGGGGAGAGGTGATCATGCAAGACACGACGCGACTTAGGATTACTGAGGACATGGCCCTTGATAGGGTATTGTGGAGGTCGAGCATTAAGGTTGTAGGTTAGGAGGAAGTTGCGAATATTTCTACGGTGCACCCGAGTAGGACTAGACAGTTAGGATTTAGTTTTAGGATGCTAGTGATCATCCACTGATGCATGGCTTTATCTACTGTTATTATTGTACTTTCCATCTATTTCGTATTTCCTGTATTTCTGTTATCACTACTAAAAATTCGGAAAAAAGCGACCACGAAAAGCGACCAAAGTTGGTCGCTTATTGGCCAAAAAGCGACCAAACACGCCTGGTCGATATTAAGCTGGTCCCTTTACCTTAGGGACCAAAGTTAGTCGCTAATAAGCGACCAACTTTGGTCTCACAGGTAAGAGGATCAAATTTTCCGGGCAAAGCATATAGCGACCAACTTTGGTCGCTCAAATATTTTAATATTATAAATTTGGCGACCAAAGTTGGTCTCCAGATGTAAATAACGTTTTATTTTTATTTATTGTTAATCATATCAAGCGACCAACTTTGGTCGCTATATTAATAATTTTTATAAATTTTTATTTAATTTGCGACCGAAATTGGTCGCCAATGGCAAGAATTAATTTTTTTTTAACTATAAGCGACCAACGTTGGTCGCAAAATTACCAGAAATTATTTTTTTAAAATACAATAGCGACCAAGACTGGTCGCTATTGCCCAGAAAATTATTTTTTTTAAGTGAAAAGCGACCAACTGTAGACCAAAGTTGGTCGCTTTTTTTTGGTATATTTTTGGTAGAAACTGTCTGTTTTGGCTGCTACACCACCTGCCAGCTTATACCAAATATCCTAAACAGGCATTTTATGCCAACAACAACAACACTAAAAAGCAACAAAATATAAAGATCAATAGAACTAAAACATTAAGCTAACAAAACTAAGTTAACGTTTATTACAAGCTCATTCGAAAACTAGTTCTATTGTCTAGTTCAAAGTATATAAAGTACTCAAGGAGTGTTCTTTTAGCAACCTCGTTCGAAAGTTGGATTGCCTTGGCCGACTCGTTAGGTGGCTGACTGCGTATGAATTCCCCCACATCAGCTGTGAAGCGAATCTATAAGAAAAATTATATTGAATTAATATTTCTAAATTTATATAAAAGTACATCAAAATACTTAATGAAAAGTAAAAAACTTACATGTATAGTCGAGGCTCGACCCTCGACCCACCTTTCTGAATCAGTCTCTTTCTTCTTCTTTACAATACAAGTTTCATTGAATAGCTCATCTTGCTTCATTGGTGTCACGACCCGAATTTTCCACCCTCGCGAGTCGTGATGGCGCCTACTATTAGGAGCTACGAAAGCCAATTATTAATTACCTCTTTTAGCAAACATCAACAATATAATAAAACGAAGAGTTTAATAATATAAGTGGAAGTCTCAAATGTAAATAACTGAAAGAAATGCGAAAATTCCAACACAAAACTTTACCCAAGATTGGTGTCATCATTCTCACGAACTTCTAAGATTTACTAAATACAATAGACTGAAAGAAGTCATAATCTGTTTGTTTCGGTGCAAGGGATAACAAACTGAAATAAAGATGGAGGAGACTCCGGGCCTGCGGACGTCAGCAAGACTACCTCAGTGTCTCCGGACTGAAGGTCTACTCCCAATCTACTACTGCTGTCCAAAAACTGCTCCGGCACCGTGATCTGTGCAAAAAGATGCACAGAGTGTAGCATCAGTACAACCGACCCCATGTGCTGGTAAGTGCCTGGCCTAACCCCGGCGAAGTAGTGACGAGGCTAGACCGGACTACCAAACAAACCTGTGAAGTTTAATATATATGTATTCAAGATAAAGGTATACAGAAATCAACCAGTCAAGAGGGAGGGAAGCATGCTGTAGGGGCTGTAATAGTTCAGGTATAAAATCAATAAATAAGGAATGAAACAGTACAACTACAATATCAACGAGAGTAGAAAATCAACAGTTGCACGGCACCATCCTTCGTGCTTTTACTCTCGTCCTCACCAAAACAATCACATAAAGTGCACGGCATCAACCTTCGTGCTTTTCCTCACATAAATACTCATATCATGGCACGGAATGACCCTTCGTGCATTAGTAATCAAATCAGGGCACGGAATGTTCCTTCGTGCATTAATGATCAAAACATGGCACGGAATGTTCCTTCGTGCATTAAAAATCAAAACATGGCACGGAATGTTCCTTCGTGCATTAATAGTCAAAACATGGCACGGAATGTTCCTTCGTGCATTAATAATGAAAACATGGCACGGAATGTTCCTTCGTGCATTAGTTTTCGTATTACAATCGTGCACAGCATCACCCTTCGTGCTTTATCGCTCGTCCTCACCCAAACAACAATCACAAACAATGGGGTGAGGGAATAGACAAACAAAATAGAAATCCCGGCAAGGGAACAATAACAATAATTTCAATATCCCTGCAAGGGAACAATAACAATAATTTCAATATCCCGGCAAGGGAACAATAACAATAATTTCAATATCCCGGCAAGGGAGAAAAGTCTACTAAACAGCAAGACATCCCGGCAAGGGAATAACCAATAACTCATTAGTTTTCTTTCATTTCTTACTTCACATCTCACTTTATCACTCGAGCCAATGCTCCCAAGAATTTTACAATTCATAATTTCCTTCTCATACTCTTTCATCACATAGGAATCATCAACTAAGCATGGAAAAGCACAACATGATAAGAATAAACACAACATAAGGACTCACGGTCATGATAGACACCAGTGTATAGATACTCGTCACCATGCCTATACACCGTACTCGACAATTAGCAAGTAGCAAATAAGACTCGACTCCTATTCCCTCAAGCTAAGGTTAAATCAAACACTTACCTCAACTTCCACAGCTAAATCAATCCACAACGACCGCCTTCCCTCTCGAATTCGGCTCCAACTCAATCAAATCTATGAAATAACGACCTTACAACATTAATATAAGCTAAACAAATCAAACCCAATGCCTAAATATAATTTTCTAAGGTTTCTTCCCAAATTCCAAAAATCGACCCCGGGCCCGCTTGGTTAAAACCCGAGGTTCGAACCAATTTCATATCACCCATTCCCCCACGAGCCCGAATATATAATTCGTTTTCAAATCCGACCCCAAGACGAGGTCTAAATCAAAGAAAAATTGAAAAGCCCTAACTCTACCCATTTTCCCCAATTTCAACCCTAGATTACATGATTTGAGCTTAGGAATTTGATAAATGATGATGGAAAATGAAGGAGACAAGTTAAACAATACTTATCCAAGAAGCTTTGATGAAGAAATGCCCTAACAATCGCCTAGAAGCTTTGGAGAAGAAAGGGTTCGTGTATTTTTTGAATAAAACCCGATACTGTTCTGTTTTTATGACTTAAAAATCGCTGGGTGAAATTACCCTACGCGTTCGCGACAGTAGGTTCGCATTCGCAAAGGGCAGAAATTGACAACCATCACGTTTTTTTTGGTGGAGAAAAACATTTTAGCTTTAATTCTTTTGATTAGCATTTCCATACTTTTGTCAGTCAAATCATTATCTGAATCCGAAGAATATATCACCAATATCCCACTAAGCTTGTACGGATCAGACTTGGAAGAAAGTTAAGAACAAAACTTCCTATAATCTCTGTCATCATAGAGTCTTATGATCCCCGTTTTATGGGAACTGCCATGACCAACGGAAAACATTCCATCTCCATCAACCTTGTCACTCCCAATTAAACTCCTTTTCCTGTTAGAAATTGAAGTATAGAATTCCTCTATTACCTCTTCTTTTATCTACTTAGGAAATGTTAAACTCCTACCTACACCATAACTATTTGAAACACATGTTCTTGCCTTCTCATCATCGTTGTCGCTAATGTGAAGAACAATTAAAGGCACACTCTGCCAGGTACTGTGTCTTAGTTATTCTTGGTGGAAGCTTCATTGCATGTCTAATATTACCATTAACCCCTTCTACAAAATCCTTCCGCAATCTAAAATTTCAATACATAAACCAAAATTTTAATTCATATCCTAAAGGTTCAACTCATATCCAAAAAAATTCAATTTATAATCTAAAATTTCAATTCATAAACAAAAATTCCAATTCATATCCTAAAGGTTCTAGTCATATCCTAAAGGTTCTAGTCATATCCTAAAATTTTAAGTCATATCCTAAAATTCCAAGTCATATCCTAAAATTTCAATTCATATCCTAAAGGTTCAAGTCATATCCTAAAGGTTCTAGTCATATCCTAAAAATTCAAGTCATATCCTAAAATTCCAATTCATATCCTAAAATTTCAAATCATATCCTAAAATTCCAATTCAAAAACTAAAATTCCAATTCATATCCTAAAGGTTCTAGTCATATCCTAAAAATTCAAGTCATATCCTAAAATTCCAATTCATATCTGATGATAGGCTATAATTGCATATTTTAGTCGCTTATTACACTCGAATTTACTGCACTTTAATTGAGTTTGCGCTTTAATCGCTAGTGTTTTACACTAATTGTGTGTTTTATGCCTTGTTGTGATTCCGAGCTATATAGATGTTATGGAATGAATTTAAGTGATTTGAAGCTCTGAAGTCTAAGTAAAAGCTCAAGCAATTAAGCCGGGATCGTGTTCGGGGGTCAAATTTGATAATTAAGTACGAACGAAGACTTGAGGAGGCATATTGCGTACTGTCTAGTAAAATAGACATAGCTTTTTGCTCAGAACTCCATTTGGGCTCCACAATATATGGTTGGAAAGCTAACTCAAAGGGCTACAATTTTCATGTTTTACGTTTTTCCCAATTCCAAATGGAACAGGGTGAAAAATCGCGGTTTTGCCGCGATCACGGCAGAACCGCGGTAGAAGATGGTCGCGGACAACTGAAGAATCAGAGGGCATGTTTGGCCGCGGTTCCACCGCGACCGTGGCAAAACCGCGGCAGGAAGCGAAAATTTCAGGGACTAAAGTGCAAAATATGGGATTTTAAGTCCTAAACCCTATATTAAACAAAGGAGGCCGGCCAAGAACAGAAGGAGGACATATTTTGGACACAAATTAGACCTAAGGAGGCGGAGAGACACTACTTTAGGGTTAGACAACACCCTTGGAGGCAAGAACACATTGGGAGCAAGGCGGAGAATTCTTCTACAAGTTTTCCCTTCCTCTTCCTATTTTTCATTGTTGGTTATGACTTTTAGTATTGTAGTTTTACATACTATTATGAATAGCTAATTTGTTATCTAGAGTTTTGATAGAACCTTTTGTAGGATAAATTCTTGTTATGTTTTTATATAATTGAGCCATAGATTTTCTCTATTTGTTCAACTACGTTTATATTCTGGTTGATTGAAGAGCTCTCAATTAGCTGTGCCTATTTAGTATGCATAACTCGGGGAGAGTGCATATTTAGGTAATTGTTGAACAACACCACTCCCAGAGTATATGAGGGATTAATAACCGAGGGTTTAAAGGCGGGATTAGGGATAACGAAGCTTTGGGTGCGATCTGAAGTGAGCTGTATTAAAAGCCAGCTAGCGTAGCTTGGGAGAGTGCGTCTAGTAAATTGTCGTAATTACTCGGGAGAGATTTACGGTAATAAGAGTGCTCATGATCGGTAGAGAATACTTAGGCGAAATTATAGAAGACATAGCGGAAGGATTCCGACAATAGGGGAAATCATAACTCTAGACTTCCTTAATCTTTTCTCTAGCCCTCATTATCTTTGGTTGTTAATTTACTATGTTAATTTGTTAGTTAAGTAGTTAAACACAAGAATAATAATATCTATAAGTTAGGAATTGTTCAAGCTTGTCTTCTTGCTGATAGTGAACAGCTGTAGCTAAACCTTAGTTCTCTATGGGATTCGACTCCGGACTTGTAAACCGGATTATATTTGCAACGACCGCATTGTCCTTTTTATAAAGCATAGTTGGGCGTGATCAAATTTTGGCGCCCTTGCCGGGGAACTAACGGTGTAGTTGTAGGTGTACATATTGCTAGGTTTCAAGTTTGAACTTTTATTTTATTATTTGATTTTTTTTATTTTCTTTATTTTAGTTTTATTTGTTTATTTGAGAAACATGACATCATGGAATTATGAGAATTTTATTGTTGGTAATTCTACTTTTGATCCTCTTTATGCATATTGTGAAGGAAACCACCCAGGGCAAAATTATCAAAATATTCCTGAGAGCGAGTTTTGTGCACCAACTCAATCTTATGTGTGGAATGTGTGTGATATGTGTGGTGGTCAAGATGGTCACTTTCACGGTTGTGCTTATATTTCTTACCTTCCCCCAACCCCTTACTTTGATGGTTCTTCTTTTTCTGGTGAAGTTAATTGGAACAAAGAACACATTGGGAGCAAGGCGGAAAATTCTTCTACGAGTTTTTTTCCTTCCTCTTCCTATTTTTCATTGTTGGTTATGACTTTTAGTATTGTAGTTTTACATACTATTATGAATAGCTAATTTGTTATCTAGAGTTTTGATAGAACCTTTTGTAGG
The DNA here is from genome assembly GCF_001879085.1 of Nicotiana attenuata. Classification (NCBI taxonomy): domain Eukaryota; kingdom Viridiplantae; phylum Streptophyta; class Magnoliopsida; order Solanales; family Solanaceae; genus Nicotiana; species Nicotiana attenuata. The sequence continues at coordinate 81,918 of NW_017671335.1, forward strand.
ATAAATTCTTGTTATGTTTTTATATAATTGAGTCATAGCTTTTCTCTATTTGTTCAACTACGTTTATATTGTGGTTGGTTGAAGAGCTCTCAATTAGCTGTGCCTATTTAGTATGCATAACTCGGGAGAGAGTGCATATTTAGGTAATTGTTGAACAACACCACTCCCAAAGTATATGAGGGATCAATAACCGAGGGTTTAAAGGTGGGATTAGGGATAACGAAGCCTTGGGTGCGATCTGAAGTGAGCTGTATTAAAAGCCAGCTAGCGTAGCTCGGGAGAGCGCGTCTAGTAAATTGTCGTAATTACTCGGGAGAGATTTACAGTAATAAGAGTGCTCATGATCGGTAGAGAATACTTAAATATAAGTATGGGGTTTGAATGTTAAAGTATATGTATTAAAGTGCTTAGGGAGGTGTAGTCACTCTTATATCTAAATGAATCATACCCGTCCCGTAGCCTACATTACAACCAAATAAAGTCCTAATTGATCCAAGATTGANGTGAAACCGCGGTAGGAAGCGAAAATTTCAGGGACTAAAGTGTAAAACATGGGATTTTAAGTCCTAAACCCTATATAAACAAAGGAGGCCGGCCTAGAACAGGAGGGGACATATTTTGGACACAAATTAGACCTAAGGAGGCGGAGAGACACGTACTTTACGGGTTAGACGAACACCCTTGGAGGTCAAGAACACATTGGAGCAAGGCGGAGAATTTCTACGAGTTTTTCCTCTCTTCCTATTTTTCATTGTTGGTTATGACTTTTAGTATTGTAGTTTTACATACTATTATGAATAGCTAATTTGTTATCTAGAGTTTTGATAGAACCTTTTGTAGGATAAATTCTTGTTATGTTTTTATATAATTGAGCCATAGCTTTTCTCTATTTGTTCAACTACGTTTATATTGTGGTTGGTTGAAGAGCTCTCAATTAGCTGTGCCTATTTAGTATGCATAACTCGGGAGAGAGTGCATATTTAGGTAATTGTTGAACAACACCACTCCCAAAGTATATGAGGGATCAATAACCGAGGGTTTAAAGGTGGGATTAGGGATAACGAAGCCTTGGGTGCGATCTGAAGTGAGCTGTATTAAAAGCCAGCTAGCGTAGCTCGGGAGAGCGCGTCTAGTAAATTGTCGTAATTACTCGGGAGAGATTTACAGTAATAAGAGTGCTCATGATCGGTAGAGAATACTTACGCGAAATTATAGAAGACATAGCGGGAAGGATTCCGACAATAGGGGAAATCATAACTCTAGACCTCCTTAATCTTTTCTCTAACCCTCAGTATCGTTAGTTGTTAATTTACTATTTTAATTTGTTAGTTAATTAGTTAAACAGAAGAATCTTAATATCTATAAGTTAAGAATTATTCAAGCTTGTCTTCTTGGTGATAGTGATCAGTTGTAGCTAAACCTTAGTTCTCTGTGGGATTCGACTCCAGACTTGTAAACCGGATTATATTTGCAACGACCGCATTGTCCTTTTTATAAGGAATAGTTGGGCGTGATCAAATTTTGGCGCCGTTGCCGATGCACAGCATAATCATAAGAGGGTAAGAGATAATTCTACTATTGATCTCCATACATATTGTAAAGGAAACCACCCGTGGCAAAATTTTCAAAACGTTCCTGAGAGCGAGTTATGTGCACCAACTCAATCTTATTTGTGGAATGTGTGTGATGTGTGTGGTGGTAAAAATGGTCACCTTCATGGTTGTGCTTATATTTCTTATTTTCTCCCAACCCCTTACTACGATGGTTCCACCTTTTCTTGTGAAGTTAATAGGAACAAAGAACCTGGGAATGCGGACCTGAAGGAGATCAAGGATATGCTAAAGTGCCTTCTGGAACAAAACAATGAGAAACAATTGCACATAGAAAGGCAAGAGGCAACTATTCGCAAGTTGGAGGCTCAATTGAGTCAAGTGGTTGGAGCTTTTAATGCTCAACAAGCCAATATTGAGGATAGTAGCCAAGAAGAGCATGAATTTGAGGTGTTAATTGGGGAGGTCAGAGTAGAACATCAACAACTTAGCCAACCACAATTTAAGGATGTCAATGTTGAAGAAGTGAGACTAGAGCCAGCCAAGGACTTTGATGATATAAATTTTGTTGACTCTAGTATCACTGATGTTGAGGATGTTGAGAGTCCTGAAGTTCATGTGTTTGAGCGCATTGGTCCACACTCCAAGCATTTTTCCACATTATATTTGGATGATGATATGGAAATAGAGTCATCTGAACCAATCGAAGAGTCAAGGAATGAGGAACAAGGTGCATATATTCTGGAATTCTTCTTGCCAAAAAGTCAGGATTACATACCTCATACAAAGGCCAAGGAGTGCAGAATACTACATTATTTCCTTGGGCCAGTTAGATTCGTTCCACCACCCCAGGAGCATGATCATAGAGCAGAATCAAAACTTGGGGTCCGATTCATAAGTTCAAAGTGGAGGTAGAAAGTGATTCACGTCGTGTCGCGACGTTAAATCAAGCGCTTGTTGGGAGGCAACCCAGCTTTATTGCTTTCTTTTATTTATTTTTTTTTATTTTTTTAATTGTATTATTTTTGTAGTGTCAATTTTTTAATTTTCTAGGAGCATGGAAAGCAAAGGTATTGGAAGGATGCATCAGCAAACCAAATGGTTGGAACTAAGTGTGAGGTACCCGCACGAATGACCAAGCTGAGAGAAGTCTGAGTACCCCATGAGCTGCTAGTGCTTCGGCCTTTGGCCTACCAGGGAGTTTCTTTTACCCTCTTGTATGTATGGGTGTGCATTGGGGACAATGCACAATTTTAAGTGTGGGGTGAGGAGATTGTCTGGGTGGTTTTTCATGCTACTTTAGCTGTGTTTGTTTTTTTTAAAAGAGTGGACTTTTCCTGATGACGGATCTTCTAGACAGTTTTCTTGAGGGAAGTAAGTCTAAAGAAAATACCAAAAAAAGATTTTCTGTTTTGTGTTAGGTAGTGTAGCAATTACCCCTTGGTTTTTCTTTAAACCACGGTTCTTTTTCAAGGGTTTTATTTGAACCGGGTGTAGTTAGTTTTTTTTTGGGAATAGGAGCCATTGTGTTTTGTTTTGAAATGAAGCAATATCTCTTGACTTTGTTATGCCTTGAGAATAGTGAGTACTTTGGCTGTGACGCTTAGGCTCAGTTTTTGACTCTTGTATAAGTACCTTAAATTGTATG